>NW_027516139.1:600000-765142 GCF_048772815.1 Callospermophilus lateralis
CATGTTTGCATACACATTAGATCCATTTTCCTATTTTCCATTTGAAATACTGAATCCCTGACACTAACCCATACCCTACTAGACTCTGACTACTAATCCTAATATCATGGAGAAAAAAAAAACCTAACTGAATAGAAGTACAGTCCTTTTATAGGAAGCATGGTGTATATTTGTATTTGTCTTCCTCTTTATCAAGAGTATGTGTTTTAAATTTAGTAAACTTTTCATTTTAATATTTCTCCATGATTTTTTAAAGTTATCACATATGTAAATTCCTGTCTCCCTTTCTCTGTATCCTATTCAGCACATGTAATTTTTTTATGCATATACAATATCCTACCTGGTATCACACGTTCATTCTTGTAAGATCACTGACTTTGGAATATAAAAATTGTGAGAAGAGATGACTCTCCCTAAATAATGATGGAACTGAAAATTCCACCTATGGGTGAGCTTCCTAGTGAAAAACACTATACATAAATCCATGTTCAGTAAAATGAATATTTTTGGATTTGTGAATGAATTATATTTCATGATGAATATCGATTGGCATATATATTGCTAAATATTAATGTGTGTGTGTGTGTGCATGTGTGTGTGTGTGGGGGTGTGTGTGTGTGTGTATATTCTACGGATTTTAAAAAAATATGAAAAATATGTGTCTTATTATACACTCCCTAAATTCATTCATATTCATTTATGTTCATTTAAATTCAAATTTTCACAAGATTATTCTCAGTAATATTCATACACCTGAAATATATTTTGGTTTCCTACTACTGAAAACTAAGTTCAGTGGATGGTGCTTAAAAATCCTAATATTTCTACAGTAACTGACCCAGTTTAACATCAATGCAAGTAGATTGCTATGGGACATGATGTGTAATTTGAAGTTCATTTTTACTCAACACTGGTACATTACTATTTCTTCAGTTTATGGACATCATAGGATGTATTTTTTCATCCACAACTTCACAAATTTTTTTGGCATTTGGTTCACTTTCAATTACTTACTACTTCAGAACACATGTATTCCTCCATGTTTCTTTACTGGTCTTTTCACTAGACTTCTTTCTAAACACATTATTTTCGATTCCATAATCATTTTGGAAGCAAAACTCACTCTTCACGATAAACCGTAACCCTAATAATACCATTGCATATATAACTCGTTGGAATGATGGTATATATATCAATATAAGATTTCCAATATATTTTCAGATGCAAACTCAATCCATTATTTAATGTTGGATCCAGTTACATACTTTATTCACAATATGGTCTATTCCTGCATCATCTCAATTATCATCAACACAAGGTACACCTATTTGTATCCCCAGTACTAATTTATAAGTTTCCAGAATATTACTCCCCTTTATGGTGGAAGAAATACTTATGTCACCTGATCTACCTATACATTTTACCACAGTAGTATTCTGGACACAAAATGCAAAGGTCACACATATGATTGTACCAAAGCCTAAATAGAAAGTGACCATGGATTACTAAAAGCATCTATGTCCAGGGTGCCTACTGCTCTCAAATGTCAATCCTATTGGTTACTACATATTTGTTTCTTCCTAAGATTATATATTTAACCTCAAGCCTGTTGAAAATATCTAATCCTATCACTCACTTTATACTTTTCCTGATTTCCTAATGCCCCTATTGATATCTGCTTTCCTACATATTTTTCCCAGTTCATCATTGTGACTGTCTCTTCACATGTGCTGATATTTACATTCACCCTCTAACTGAAAACCAATTGCTAAAGAACTTTTGGTCCAACTCCGAGACTCACTCTTCTTCCTAAACCTACTGACTATCTTCCTAATCCTACAGACTATCCCTTTTTGACTGGATGTTCTCTTCTACTTTCAATCATCCGAGGTATAGGGTCCTATGCCATTGTATATCGATTTATCTGAGACCTCGGTGCAGAACATAATTCAATCTAAGTATACCAATCAAGGGCCCAATGCCTTTCTGGGCTTCAAATCTTTCCTAGATCTCTGATCTCATACATATATTTCACATTTATATTCTTATAAATATCACAGGTTCCCAATACCACAATTCATCCAGCAGAATGACTCCTAACCCAAATCGAACATGCTATTAACACTAACCATACACTGTTCCCTCAATCTCACTTTACAGAAGAGCAGGGACAGAGTTGGTCTTAAAATCCAGGAAGGTAGGGTATCATCCACCAGCTGAGAACCTCAAAAGTCCCTGCAGAAATAATCCCTTGAGTAGGTGTAGGCAGGTATGAAGGATCTGAGAGAGCAAAAGTCATCTTCCATGGCAAACAACCTGGTCAGGTTGAAGGGATGTGTCTGAATTAGCCTCTCTCTTCCTAATGTAGAGAAGATGGACCAAACCATGGCTGTGTGGAGAGCTGTTCCCCGGTGCCTATGGTTGATATACCATTCTAACTTATGAATGAGTCACAGCAAGTAGAGGCAGACTCCATCTTTTGGGAACCTTGGAAGAAACTGTTAAAACAAAGTGGTTTCCAAGGCAGTGACTTCATTCAGTTCTTGAAGGAAGTGACCTCACCTTACATTATTGGTGATGAAAGTCTGTGATCTTGGGATCCAGGAAACCAGGCACACAGAGTCAAACCCACTCCATGTCCCAGTGGGCTCACTTGTTTGGATTTAACAAGACAGAGTCACTCTTTCTTGGTACCTACTGATGTGAGGACAGCCAAATGCCTGGAAACTATGAAGACTGGCCTTTCCAGAGAAAGCAGGTAGTTTCTCACCACGGGCTCCTGACAACTTCACAGAGTTTGCTAAAGAGACCAGATCGGAGACAGGACACGCCATTTTTGGGGAACATAGTATGGCCCACAAGTCAGAGGATACTCCGGATAGACACAGACCTACTTTGGGGAAAGAGGTGAATTTTTGGGTGTGAGTGTGAGTTTGTGGTTTTGTCTCATGTTCTGAGAATAGTTAGGAAAGCGGGTTTGTTTGTTTTGGAGTGGACTGTTTCTAGTAAGTCCTTTGACAACGTGAGTGTTTCTGTGTCTATATATCATACTGTGTCCGTGATTGTAGACAGTAGAAAAGAGAATGCATCAATGGATGTGTCCTGTCTACGAGAAAGCTTCAAAGCATTCATCCTGAGCAATTTATGAATGGACTGCAGCTTGCCGTATGGATGGGCAACTCCTGGTATCTTTCTAAATTCCTGTTTTCTTCCTGAATTCTGGACACTCTCCAGAATACGCTCATGATTTTGTGTCCAAGATATGTACCACCTCAATCTCTGTGACATGGCCATGTACTGGATAGCTGATGGGAATGGTGAGTATCTCAGAAAACTCAGATATTAGTATGCCCAAGAAAGTCTCAGTGGAGAAACCCTGCTTTGGGCCTTTTGCTTACCTATTCTGTTGCCCTGAATGTCAGGAAGGTCTTTGCCTCAGGCCACACTTTGTGAAGCCTGAAGAAAATAGTTTTCAAATGGAATTGAATGGTCATTACCTGTGCCTCTTCGGTTAATTGCTTTGGAAATGGATGTGTCTGAATCAGCCTCTTGGCCCTATGTGAGGCTGTGGCTTAGATTCACAGCACATGATGGGTCTAAAGAAAAATCCCATGTGTGCATCCAAAACCAAAATGGACAAAAGAACTGTCATGGTGGATAGAGTCTCTCGCCTTCCTCTGTAAGGTTCCTGACCTCCATTAAGTGAGAATAGGGATCATTTGGGTCAAGTGAATTCTTTAAAGTTCTGCAGAGGCTATCCCATAGGTTCGTGGGTTTTCTCATGACTCCAATTCACATCTATGTTTACAGAAGAGCAGGGACAGTGTTGGTCTTACAATACAGGAATGCAGTGGATCTTCCATCTGTTGAGAACCTCAAAGCTCCATGCAGAAATGATCTCTGGAGAAGATGTAGGCAGCTATGTAAGACCAGAGAGAGCAAAAATCATCTTCCATGGCAAACAACCTGGTCAGGATTAAGGGTTGAGTCAGAATGAGCCTATCTCTTCTTAATGTAGAGAAGATGGACCAAACCCGGCCTGTGTGGAGAGCTGTTCCCTTTTGCCTACGGGTGATATACCATTCTAACTTGTGAAAGTGTCACAGGAAGTAGGGGCAGCCCTCATCTCATGGGACCGTTGGGAGCAATTGTTATGACAAAGTGGTTGCCAAGGCAGTGATCTCATTCACTTCCTGAAGGACGTGATCTCATCTCACTTCCATGGTGATGGAACTCTCTGAACTTGGGATACAGAAAGCCAGGCACCCAGAGCCAGTCTCAGTTCTAGTAACAGTGGTCTCACTTTTTTGGATTTACAAAGGACAGAGTCAGTCTTTCTTGATACCTACTGATGTGAGGATGGCCAAATGTCAGGAAAGCTCGGAAGAGGGGCTCTTCCTGAGAAAGCAGATAGTGGCTCACTCCTGGCTTCTAACAACTTCACATTGTTGGCCAAGAAGACCAGATCTGAGACAGGTCAGGCCATTTCGGAGGATCATAGTATGGCCCATCAGTCAGAGCACACTCCGGAGAGTCACAGACCTATTTGGGGGAAGGAGGTGCCATTGCGGGTGTGGGTTTGTGGTTTTGTCTCATGTTCTGAGAATAGTTAGAAAAGGCGGTTTGTTTGGTTTGGAGTGAACTGTTTCTAGTAAGTCGTTTGACAATGCAAGTGTTTCTATGTCTGTGTATCCCACTGTGTCCGTGCTTGTAGACATTAGAAAAGAGAATGCATCAATGGATGTGTCCTGTCTCATAGAAAGCTTCCCAGCATTCATCCAGCACAATTTATGAATTGAATGCGGCTTGCCTTATTGATGGGCGATACCTGCTACCTTCCTAAGTTGCTGTTTTCTTCCTGAATTATGGCCAATCTCCAGAATAGGCTCATGGTTTTGTGTCCAAGATATGTACTACCTCCAAGCTCTGTGACATGGCCATGTACTGGATAGCTGAATGGAATGTCGAGCATCTCAGAAAACTCAGATATCAGTGTGACCAGTAAAGTCTCAGTGGAGAATCCCTGCTTTGGGCCATTTGCTTACCTATTGTTCTGTTGCCCTGAGAGTCAGGAAGGTCTTTGTCTCAGGCCAACCCTTTGTGAATCCTGAAGGAAAGATTTTTCGAATGGAAATGAATATGCTTTACCTTTGGCTCTTTCCTTAATTGATTTGGAAAGAGATGTGTGTGAATCAGCCTCTTGGCCCAGTGTGATTCTTTGACTTAGATTCTCAGTACCTGATGGATCTAAAGAAAGATCCCATGGGTGCATAAAATCCAAAATGGCAAAAAGAGCAGTCATTGTTGATGAAGTATTTTGCCTTCCTCTGTAAGGTTCCTGAATTCCATCAAGTGAGAATAGGGATCTTTTGGGTCAAATGAGTTCTTCAAAACTATTCAGAGGCTATCCAATAGGTGCTTGAGTTTTCTCATCTTTCCAATTCACATAAAGAATCTGTACCCGACACTCAGTAGGACTCAAATTGGAGAAGCAGAGCAGTATTAAGGGCAGGCCTATTTGATCACTCCTGGTACACAGGAAGGGTGTACAGGCCACTGGAAATTTAGGCAAATGAGGGGCAACAGAGCTTATTTTGGACACTGTCTTGGGCTACGCTAATGCTATCAAATGTCAATCCTATTGTTGACTTCATATTTGTTTTATCCTAAGCTCATATATTCATCCTCAACCCTGTTGAAAATATCTAATCCCATCACTCACTTTATTCTTTTCCTGATTTCCTAATGTCTCTATTGATATCTGCTTTCCTACATATTTTGCCCTGTGCATCATTGTGACTGACTCTTCACTTGTGTTGACGTTTACATTGACTCTCTAACCAAAACCCTATTGCTAAAGAACTTTTGTTCCAAATCCTATACTCACTTTTCTTCCTAAACTTACTGACTATCTTTCTAATCCAACTGACTATAACTTTTTGAATGGATGTTCTCTTCTACATTCAATTATCCAAGTACAGTTCAGGTTTCTATTCAACCGGGTGAGGGAGTAGATTCTGCAGTTTGGCAATTGGGGACAGCACATTCTGGCAACAAGATTAGCAAAGAGTTCTCAAGATTTCAACAGTGTTTCGTTAAGTGTACAGAAAAACAGGAAGTGACAAGTACATATTTTATTAACCTTTCATTCCCCACTTCTTTTTCTGGCTACTTTTAATCATAAAAGTGATCTTTGTGGGGTGTCACATTCTATGTCTGCTAGTGGGGTATTACCATAATTTTAATTTGTCCAATTTGAGCTTGGAGAAAAGAAATTACATGGTTGAGGAAACAGGGTTTTATAGTTAGTAATACTATGAGGATTATTATTGGACCGGCCAGGGTTGATAAAAACATAATTAACCAGGGGGACTGTGTAAAAAAAGACTCAAACTACCCTTTTTGTGCCTCTCTCTCTCGTTGTTGCTCTTCAAGGCATCTTTTTAATTTACTCATAGATTTTTTTACAACTCCAGTATTGTCGACATAAAAACAACATTCTTCCCTCAATGAAGCACAAAGGCCCCCCTCTGTCATGAAAAGGAGGTCCAACCCTCGACTGTTCTGTAAAACAACTTCAGAGAGAGAGGTTAAAGATTCCTGCAAAGCTGTGATGGAGGTTTCTAAAATCTTTAAGTTTTGATCTATTGCTTCTTCTAATTAGGTCACTTGTTGTGTCCCATGGACCAGAGCAGTGGTTCTTGTGCCCAACCCTGCAGCAACTCCTATTCGTAATAGAATGGCTAAGGTGAGGGACATATGTTCCCAGCGGAACCGGGTTGTATGTCCCCCTCTTTGATCTTCAGATGAACCTGCGTCATGATAGAGCACTCTGGGAAACATCTGCACCATTTCACAATTAATCACATCTGTTGACCATTTCATGAAAACATAAACAATGTTTAAGTATATAGAATTATACTGTTGTAGGGACGGACAAGGCAAGGCACCTAAGATAGCACCAAAGACACGGAAACAGTCTTTTTTGGTTTCAACCAGATTCAGAGGGCATTGCTTCTGTTGTAATCAATTAATCCCCCGAAACCCAAGTTACGTAGTTTCAGAATTTTGTACCCAACACGTAAGGGAAGGGGCTCAGAAGTTCACAGTCTGCAGAAGTTCACAAAAAGCAGTTTTTGTTTCTGTTTTTTCCTCAGTTTGGGCAAGTTAACTTTTCAAGGACACCTGGGTGGGGGTGTCTTCCCTTTCTTTTTTTCCCCCTTCCAGGTGTTTCCATACAGCCCAGTTTGTAACTTCTTTATCTTAGAAATGTAGCCATCTCTGTGAAGCCCCAGCTCAAGGCCAGAGGACTTTTTTTCAAATATTTTGTGAAAAACTAGTAAGGGTGTGTCTAGATCAGGAGTGCTGAATTTTTTAGCCAGTTGCCAAGGAGACCAGGGCAACACAAAAATAGGAAGTTTATCTACAGTGAACTCTTTTATAGGGACTCTCTTGCTGAAAGTCCTAAATCAGCCATGGTGAAGACTTCTGGAGAAGGTCAGTTAAGACTTTTCTGTGGGCCTGGTACAGAGGGGGAAAATTTGGAAGGCAGGGATAAGAGCAGCTCTGTGGATCTGAGAATGAGGAAGGAGAGATGTAAAAGAATATTGGGAGAGGGCTTTGGGATCTTAATAGCAACAAAAACTTGAGCAGTAGAACAGATAGAACAGAGGGGGAGACGGGAGTGAGATTCCAAAAAGCCTGTGAGGGACTTTAAATTCTTAGTAACCTGTTATTAGTGATGACAAACAACATTAAAGGCCATTTTCATTACATCTTGTATTAGGGTCTGAGGATTCTTCTCAGCGCGTTTGAGCTTTGCATTAGGTGGTAAGAGGACTGGGTGGGACCCGGTGCGGGCACTGACAGGAGAGGAGAGGAGTGAGTGAATGGAGTGGTACCTCAGTACCTGCAACCTCAGCAAGGGAGCAATGGTCTGAGAACCAGTCGAGATTTGGGTTTTTGATCTAGATATTGGAGGGGAGAAATCAAGTTGCTGAGGTGGGAGTGACAGCAGAGAGTCTGGAGCACAAGGCTGAGGGTGAGCATCTATTGGAGAAGCATAGTTCAGGATGTGAGCAAAGGAGAGAGAAGGCCTCCACATAGCGGAATCTCCTTTCACCCTTTTGAGCACTTGCAGAAGTTAAAAAGGTCACACAGAATTTGAGGATCTAGAGACCCCTCTGGGGGCCATCGGTTTTGGTTATCTAATTCGTAATATGGCCAATGCTGTGTACAGAATTTGATGAGGAGTTTGGGTTCCATCTGACAGTCCCTGTATGCTCACATCCCCATGACTTACAATAGAAGTCTGCTCTCCCCCCCCACAGCCGTGACTGTTTGTGGCTTTGATAGTCTGCCGGGCAAACATAGTAATCTAGGCTAGCCAACCTGCATCTGGCTCATGTGTCCCTACATCTATAATGTTTGTTTCCATTATCTATGATACGGAAAGGATTTAATGGAATTTTAGTGGGATCCTGTTAATCAGGGATATCCCAATAGGAAAGACCTATAGCCAGCTGACAAATGACTGGGTGGAGAGATGGCCACCAGGTTCGTAAGCTGGCTGTATTCGAGATAGGCCATACTTCGTGTCCAGTAGGATTTGTGATCAGCCATCGCAGCTTAAGGGGCTGATGAGGGTTAAGACTACTGGTCGTCAAGGGGAGAATAAATATCTTCCAGGATCTTCTTTACAACCATTTGCAATGTTTCTTTTTTCTTCTTTTTTATTTCTTTTTTTTTGTGTGTGTGGGGAAGGCTTCAATATATCCTGAAAATGTATGTTCAAAGACTAGGAGTTATTTAAGTCCATACCTTACTGGCTTAATTTCAGTAAAGTCCACTTCCCAGAAATGTCCTCGTCTGGTTCCTCATAGGTGCTTTCCTGCAGGAAGCTTGGAAGTGTAATCTTTAACCAATTAATGGACCTGACAGGCTTTTGTTACCCATTCAGTTATTTCCTTTTGCTGTGAGTAGGTTAGTGGAAAACTGTGTTCTTGATCCTTCACGAATGAATGCAGTTTCTTTGAACAAAGGTGAGTGAGTTGATGAACATTTTCTACTGACATAGTTAGAGCCATGATTATAGGAGTAGTTACTGAAGGATTAAAAAATTCCACTTGGGGGCCTTCAGGGTTAAAAGTTATTTTGGCCCAGAGCTTGGTGAGCAGAACTCTGCCCATCAATGGGGCCAGGGATTACTAGGAAGGAGTGATGGATTTTTCCTTTTCCCTGGTCCATGGTCCTCGTAGTAGTCAAAGCCCGATATTTACTTCTGTTAGACTCTTGAATTAGAGACCTTTTATTCGGTAGAGGGCCCAATGGGCCTTACGGGCTGAGTATATTCCCCCTGCATCTACTTCAAAGTTTATTGTGTTCCCCTCCACTTCAAAAGTTACCTTGAGGTCAGGGAGAGGATCTGAGCCCGGACTTTCTTAGTATTACTCCAGAGTCAGAATATCTGGCTGGCATGGCTGTCTCTTTCTAGGGCACTCTTTGGCCCAGTGTCCTTTTTCTTTAGAGTTGGCACATTGATCTGAGGCCAGGGGTGGCCTCTAGTGTGTGCCCAGGTATCCCTTCCTGTCTCTCTGTTTCTTAATTTCTGGCCTATTTGTTGTTGTGACCAGGACCTTAGTCAAAGCCTTAGTCTGTCTTTTGTTTCTTTTATCCTCACTCAGCTCCCTTCTCTTCCTCAGTTTCTTTCTTAAAGTATACCTTCTCGGGTTCTCTGACTAAATCCCTCAAAGTCATATCTTGTAATCCATCTAAGCATTGTAACTTTCTTTTAATATCCAGGGCAGCTTTCCCAATAAAGGCCATTGTGACAGATGCCTTTTGATCCTCTGCCTGAGGATCGAAAGGAGTATGTCTCTTATATACCTACATAATTATCTCTAGGAACATAAAGGGAGATTCATCAGGCCCTTAAATAATCTCTCTTACCTTGGCCAAATTAGTTGGTCACCTAGCGGCCACTAAGATACCCACTATTAGAGCCCGGCGATAAGTGGACAGATGCTCCCTACCTTCAAAGGTGTTGGGGTCCCAGTTGGGTCGTTTCAAGAGAAAGCCGGCTTTGAATATATTGGGAAGTTTTGTCGGTCACGCATTTGGTCCGAGGATACTTTTTTCTAGCATTCAGGAGGATTCTCTTTTGTTCCTCTGTCATGAAGAGAGTCCCTAGGAGTTGTTGGCAGTCATCTCAAGTAGGTTGGTGTGAAAACATCAATGACTTCACCAGACCTGAGAGCCAGGTTGGGTCCTCGGTAAAAGGAGGATTGTTATTTTTCCATTTATATAGGTCTGAAGAGGAGAAGGCCAATACTGGTAGGCTTGCATTTTTTCCCTATGGCCATCGTCAATCATTGGTCCTTAGGGATGGAGGGAAGCAACACGGGAGTTCCAGGGTTTTCAATCATTTGCCACCAGCGAGTTCCTTTAGCAACTCCAGCTTCCTCCAGGGGAGGAGGGGCTGTGTGTGACGCAGGGGAGTTATCTGGAGGGCCCTGGGCTGGCTTAGCTTCCTCCAATTGCGGAGAGGCTGAGTCAGCAGCTGGAGAATCACTTAGAGGGTGTTGGGGGTTGTGGGACAAGGGTAGAAGATAAGGAGGGGAACGAGAGTCCAGTAGAGTCAAATCTTGTGACTCAGGGAGAACAGAGGGTGGAGGAGGAGGAGGAGCAGAGGTGTTGAGAGATCGTGGGGGAAGGAGTAGGAACGGGGACACAGCAAGGAAAGGCTTCACCCACGGAGGAGGAGATTTGCAGAGGTCCTGCCAAGTTAAGGTATATTCCTGTTTATCAGTATGGCTATGTGGCCCTGGCTGTAAGACAATATCTCTGTCTTTTTAAATTAGTGGGAAGTAGAAAGATCCTTCTAGGGGCCATCAGAATCCAAAGGTGGGCCATTCTGTGGCACACAGAGTCTGCCAGGTCCAGCGTTTTACTGAAAAAGAAACATTCTGAGCCCTTAAGCGGACTTTGGTCCATAGATCAAGGGTCAGGGACAGAGGCATTGAAGTGATCTGTCCCATAATGAAAGATACACAAACAGTAAAAGCAACGACACAGGACACAGACAAGAGAAAACAATAAAGACAGGCAATGGACGTCCAACACTGAGACCAAGACTGAGCAGGTGGCAAAACCCGATGGGCTGGCAATACCGAATCTGAAACAAAGTATCACTGAGTCGAGGAGACTATTATTCCTCGATTCCCGAGTCCTCTGTGGCGTCCCCCAGGGACTTGGCTTGTGGCTCTGTGACACGTCTGCCAGCCACCATCAAAGAGAGCTCACACACTTCATCGACAGCCATTTTGCCAAGCCCTAACATGAAACCTGAAACCAGAAAGAGGTGCCTTACTTACCCTGAGAGTAGCCCATTGGGGTCTCTCGTTCACCACTGCTGGATTTCGGTGGAACCTCCATATATAAATATCGGAAGAGCATTGGGGGAAGAGACCACCAAGAGACTCTCTCATGCAAAAACAAAGGGTTTATTGGGGGTCCAGCATGCTGGGGCTCAGAGCTCATTTGAATAGAGCAGAGAACCCTGAGAACAGCTTAAGCAGAGCTTATATACTTTCCTTGAAGAGGGCAGGAAGGAAAGTTTATTCATGGGCCTGGGCGGGTGAGCAGTTTGCGTGCAACTGGGTGAGGGAGTACATTCTGAAGTTTGGCAGTTGGGGACAGCACATTCTGGGAAAAAGATTAGAAATCACTTCTCAAGATTTCAACAGTGTTTTATTAAGCATACAGAAAAACAGGAAGTGACAAGAATCTATTTTATTAACATTTCACTACCAACTATACTTTGCCAGATTTCCTAAAGTCTCTATTGATATCTGCATTCCTACATATTTTCCCCAGTTCATCATTGTGATTAATTCTTCACTTGTGCTGACATTTACATTCACTCAATACCCGAAACCCTATAGCTAAAGAACTTTTGGTCCAAATCCTATACTCACTCTCCTTTATAAACATACCGACTATCTTCCTAATACTACTGACTATCCATTTTGACTGGAAGTTCTCTTTGAAAATCAATCATCCAAGTTACAAGGTCCTATGCTTAATACCCAATCAAGGGCCCAATGCCCTTCTGGGCTTCAAATCTTACCTAGATTTTTGTTTTCAGATTCATATATTTTAGCTATATATTCTTGAAAATATCGCAGGTTCCCAATACCATTATTCATCCAGCAGAATGATTTCTATTCCAAATCAAACCTGTTATTAACCCTAACCATACACTGTTCCCTCAATCTAACTTTAGAGAAGAGCAAGGACAGAGTTGGTCTTAAAATACAGGAATTTAGGGGATCTTCCAACTGCTGAGAAACTCAAAGGTCTATGCGCAAATGATCCCTAGAGAAGTTGTAGGCACCTATGAAGGAACTGAGAGAGCAAAAGTCATCTTTCATTGCAAACAACCTGGTCAGCATGAAGGGATGTGTCTGAATCAGCCTCTCTCTACTTTATGTAGAGAAGAAGGACCAAACGAGGCCTCTGTGGAGAGCTGTTCCCGGTTACCAATGTTTGATATACCATTCTAACTTGTGAAAGTGTCAAAGGAATTAGGGACAGCCTCCATTTCATGGGACCTTTGGAAGCAAATGTTAGGACAACGTGCTTGCCAAGGCATTGACCTCATTCAGTTCCTGAAGGAAGTGACCTCACCTCACATTCTTGGTGATGGAACTCTCTGAACTTGGGATCCAGGCATCCAGGCACACAAATCTAGTCCCAGGCCCAGTCCCAGTGGTCTCACTTCTTTTGATTTACCAAAGACAGAGTCAGTCTTTCTTGGTATCTACTGATGTGAGGATGGCCAAATGCCAGGAAAGCTCTGAAGAGTGGCCTTTCCTGAGTAAGCAGGAAGTGGCTCACCGTTGTCTCCTGACAACTTCACAGAGTTGGCCAAGGAAACCAGATCTGAGACAGAACAGGCCATTTGATGGGAACATAGTACGGCCCACCAGTCAGAGGTCACACCCGATAGTCAGAGACCTACTTTGGGAAAGGAGGTGAATTTGTGGGTGTGAGTGTGTGTTTGTGATTTTGTCTCATGTTCTGAGAATAGGTAGGAAAGGCAGTTTGTTTGGTTTGGAGTGGACGATTTCTAACAAGTGATTTGACAAGGCGAGTGTTTTTATGTCTGTGTATCCCACTGTGTCCATGGTTGTAGACATTAGAAAAGAGAATGCATCAAAGGATGTGTTTAGGCTAGTAGAAAGCTTACCAGAATTCTTTCTGCCCAATGTATGAAAGGAATGCGGCTTGCCTTATGGATGGGTAACACCTGCTATCTTCCTAAGTTCCTGTTTTCTTCCTGAATTCTGGCCACTCTCCAGAATAGGCTCATGATTTTGTGACCAAGTTTTGTACCACCTCCAAGCTCTGTGACATGGCCATGTACTGGATAGCTGAAGGGAATGGCGAGCGTCTCAGAAAATTCAGATATCAGTGTGACCAGGAAAGTCTCAGTGGAGAAACACTGCTTTGGGCCGTTTGCTAACCTAATGTTCTGTTGCCCTGAATGTCAGGAAGGTCTTTGCCTCATGCCACCCCTTTGTGAAGCCTGAAGAAAACAGTTTTCAAATGGAAATGAATATGGATCACCTGTGGCTCTTTGCTTAATTGCTTTGAAAAGGGATGTGTCTGAATCAGCCTCTTGGCCCTGTGTGAGGTTGTGGCTTAGATACTCAGCACGTGGTGGATGTAAGGAGAGATCCCATGTGTGCATCCAAAACCAAAATGGAGAAAAAGCAGTCCTTGTGGATGAAGTCTGTCGCCTTTCTCTTTAAAGTTCTTGAACTCCATTAAGTGAGAATAGGGATCCTTTGGGTCAAATGGGTTCTTCAAAGACCTGCAGAGGAGCTTGTGTTTTCTCATGACTGCAAATCACATAAAAATATATACCTGACACTCAGTTTTAAACAATTTGGAGAAGCATAGAAGTATTAACGTCTAGCATATTTGATCACTCCTCTTTCACATGAAGGGTGTCCAGACCACCCTGAATTTACGCCAATGAGGGAAAGGGAGTTATTTTGGACACTCTCTTGGACTCCGCCACTCACGGAAACCTTCAGCCAGAGGTTGTGATTAGTGTCTATATGGAAGAAGATGAGGGCCATATGGGAGGGTTTTGGTTTTAATTTTGGTCATTTGTGTCCGGTTGGAAGACATGACTGGGACCACCTGGGCTTGAACTCTGGTGTGATTCCCCTTAGAGACTGAATTCAGAGAAGTATTGCCATGAATTTTGTTGGGATTTTAGGAGTCCACCCATGAGAATCACCCTTGGAAACTGAGATCTAGGCCCAGGGTGGCTTTCCACAGAGCCCTGGGTATCTCAGCCAGAAGATCACATGATTTAATTCTGAAAGACTTGCCAGCCATTGTTGAGAGTCACAACACCCATGGACGTCACATTGTAGACCTCAATAGGCCTGGGTTCATGTGACATTTTGGCCACTCTTTGGGAAGCCTTGCCTGTGAGTGTTCTACAGAGCATTCATTGAAATGAGCTTCCTCACCATTTAAAGGTTCCTGAATGAATTGAAACCCACAGTGCCTGCAACGTCATCCTTGAAAAATGCCTAGATAAATACCATGAAATATTTGAAATTCCCATGACCAGGTGGCACTGGAGAAACTTTGGATGTCCTGTTGCTGATCGTAAATATGCAAGACAGTGCCTTGATTGAGTGGGTTTCATGAAAATGGTGTAGAACAGAGATGCCAGTATGTTGGAACCTGCTGAGTAGTGGGCCTAGAGCAGTGGTAGGCAGGTGTGTGATAAAAAATTTGTGGTGGGGCCATGTGGATCTGCCATTGGATCCCAAATGGCTTGTGACTTACATGGTGCAGCCAGCAAACCCTTCCATGTAAAGGCTTCTGGTTATATGGAGATGTTTCCGGGCAATGTTTAGAATCAGGTTACTATGGACATGGGGCCAAGCTATGTGGGATAGAAGCCTGGTTGGTGCATTCTCCTGCAGACCCTGACCAACCACACATGAAAGAATTGCCTCCAGAACTGTGTCCCAGTTGAACTTCTTTTATTTCATGAAGCAAATGCCAAAGTCCCAGTGCAGCAGCAAGAAACACCACGAAAAGTGGAGGATGACCAAATGGCTTCCCAGTCCACATGGGAATACCCTTAGCCCCCAGTGGCCACAGTTTACTTACAAAGAGAGAATTCAGCACTGCTGCCTCATGTTCATTGGAAAATAAGAAACCATGTCCTCCAGGTCACATAGATGCAGACACAGCTTTGATAGTCTCACTAAAAAGAAGCTAAAGCTCCTGACAACAACATATATTTCAAGTGCCCAAACTCAGAGGCAGTTTCTCAAGAAGTATTTAGGCCAGCAGAGCTCCATGTTTATGGAGTGTTTACCCTGTCCCATACTAGGGAAACTCCTCTACCACTTCCAAGGTTGTAAACTCCTGAGCATATTATTCACAGATTTTATTACTCTTCTCCTCTAATTGTGTCTTACTTTGGGCGAAAAAAATGTCAAGGAATTGTTCTGGATGAGAGTGGGAAGATTTTGTTTAGCACATATTTGCATACACATTGGATTCATTTTTCTATTTTACTTTTGAAATACTGAATCCCTGACACTAACACATGCCCTGCTAGATTCTGAATACTAATCCTAATATAATGGAGAAAAATTACGGAAACAGAATAGAAATACAAGCAGTTCAGAGGAGGCATGTTGTATACTTGGACTTGCCTTTTGCATTATATAGGGTAGGAGTTATAAATCTAGTCAATTTTTTGTTGAAATAGTTTTCCATGTGCTTTTAAAGTTAACAAATATGTGAATTCCTGTCTCCCTTTCTCTGTATTCTATTCAGCACATGTATTTTTATATGCACATATAGAATCCTACCTGGTATCACACGTACATTCTTGTGAGTTACATGACTTGGCAGATACAAAGTGTGAGAAGAGATCACTCCTCTTCTGTTTGACCTGAAAATTCAACCTACGGGTGAGCTTCCTAGTTGAAAAAAGTTATACATAAATCCATATCCAGTAAAATAAATATTTTTGGATCTGTGGATGATTCATATTTCACGGTGTAATTCAATTGGCATATATATTGCTAATTTTTAAAATCTGTGTGTGGATATATATATATATATATATATATATATATATATATATATATATTCTCTCCAGATATTTCAAAATATTTAATATATGTGTCTTATTATACACTCCCTAAATTCATTCATGATTATGTATGTGGATTTATAATCAACTTTTCACAAGATTATTCTCAGAAATATTCATTCACCTGATATACGTATTTTTTTCCTAGTATTGAAAACTAACTTCAGTGAATGGTGCATATAAATCCTAATATTTCTACAGTAACTGATCCATTTTCACATCAATGCAAGTAGATTCCTATGGGACATGATAAGTATTTTGAAGTTCATTTTTATTGAAAACTAGTACATTACTATTTCTTCAGTTTATGCACATTATTGGATATATATTTCATCCACAAGTTCACAAATTTATAGGCATTTATTTCACTTTCAATCACTTTCTGCTTCAGAAAACACGTCTTCCGCCATGTTTCAAACTGGTCTTTTCATGAGACTTCTTTCCAAACACATTATTTTTGATTTCCATAATCACTTTTGAAGCAAAACTCACACACTCTTCATGATAAACCATAACCCTAGGATTACAATTAGACGTATAACTAGTTGTTATGAATGATTATATATCAATATATGATTTCTTTTGTATTTTCAGATATCAATTCAATACATTATTTAAAGTGGAACCAGTTATATTATTTATTAACTGTATGGTCTATTCATGCATTATCTCTATATTCATAGACACAGGGTACACCTATTTTTACCCTCAATACTAATTTATACGTTTTCAAAATATTCCTCAAAAAATGGTGGAAGAATTACTCATGTCCCCTGATCTATATATACATTTTATCACAGTAATATTCTGGACAAAAAAATCAAAGGTCACCCTTAAGGTTGTACCAGAGCCTAAATGGAAAGTGAGCATGGATTACTAAAACCTTCCATGTCCAGGTGGCCTAATGCTCTCAAATGTCAATCTTATTGGTGACTACATTTTTGTTTCTTCCTAAGATTATATATTCAACCTCAAGCCTGTTGAAAATGTCTAATCCTATTACTCACTTTATACTTTGCCTGATTTAGTAATGTCTCTATTTATATCTATCTATTTTCCTACATATTTTCCCCTGTTCATCATTGTGACTGACTCTTCACTTGTGCTGACATTTACATTCACTGTCTACCTGAAACCCTATTGCTTAAGAACTTTTGGTCTAAATCCTATTCTCACTCTTCTTTGTAAACCTACTGACTATCTTTCTAATCCTACCGACAATCCCTTTTTGAGTGGGTGTTCTATTCGACATTCAATCATCCAAGGTACAAGCTCCTATGCCATTGTATATAGATTTATCTGAGACATTTTTGCAGAAAATAATTCAAAGCTAAGTGTGCCAATTAAGGGCCCAATGCCCTTCTGGACTTCATATCTTCCCTAGATTTCTGTTTTTATACTTATATTTCACCTATATATTCTTGTAAGTATCATAGTTTCCCAATACCATTATTCGTCATGCAGAAGGATTCCTAACCCCAAATTGAACATGTTACTAACCCAAACCATACACTGTTCTCTCAATCGAACTTTACAGAACAGCAGGGACAGGGTTGCTCTTAAAATACAGGAATGTAGGGCATGTTCCACCTGTTGAGAACATCAAAGGTCCATGCAGAAATGATCCCTTGAGAAGATGTAGGCAGCTACGGAAGACCTGAGAGAGAAAAGTCATCTTCAATGGCAAACAACCTTGTCAGCATGAATGGATGTGTATGAATCAGCCTCTCTCTTCTTAATGTAGAGAAGATGGACCAAACCAGTCCTAGATGGAGAGCTGTTCCCGGGTGCCCATGGTTTATATACCATTCTAACTTGTGAAAGTGTCACAGGAAGTAGGGGCAGCCTCCATCTCATGGGACTCTTGAAAGCAACTGTTAGGACAAAGTGGTTGTCAAGGCAATGACCTCATTCAGTTCCTGAAGAAGTGATCTACCTCACTTCCTTGGTGATGGAACTCTCTTAACTTGGGATCCAGGAAGCCAGGCACCCGGAGCCAGTCTAGTCCCAGACCCAGTAGGCTCACTTGTTTGAATTTACCAAGGAGAGTGTCAGTCTTTCTTGGTACCTACATATGTGAGGATGGCCAAATACCAGGAGAGCTCTGCATAGGGGCCTTTCCTGAGAAAGTAGGTAGTGGTTCACCGCAGGCTCCTGACAACTTCACAGAGTTGGCCAAGGAGACCAGATCTGAGATAGGACAGGCCATTTTGGGGGAACATAGTATGGCCCACCACTCAGAGGAAACTCCGGATAGTCACGGATAGTCACAGAGTTACATGGGGGAAGGAGGTGTCTTTGTGGGGTGGGTGTGATTTTGTGGTTTTGTCTCATGATCTGAGAATAGGTAGGAAAGACGGTTTGTTTGATTTGGAGTGATCTTCTTCTAGTAAGTCGTTGGACAAGGCAAGTGTTTCTATTTCTGTGTATCCCACTGTGTCCGTGGTTGTAGACATTAGAAAATAGAATGCAACAATTGATATGTCCTGTATAGTAGAAAGATTCCCGGCATTCATCCTGCCCAATTTATGAATGGACTGCAGCTTGCCTTATCCATGGGCAACACCTGCTACCTTCCTAAGTTCCTGTTTCTTCCAGAATTCTCACCACTCTCCAGAATAGTCTCATGGTTTTGTGTCCAAAATATGTACCACCTCCAAGCTCTGTGACATTGCCATGTCCTGGATAGCTGAAGGGAATGGCGAGCATCTCAGAAAACTCAGATATCAGTGTGACCAAGAAAGTCTCAGTGGAGAAACCATGCTTTCGGCCTTTTGCTTATCAATTGTTCTGTTTCCCTGAATGTCAGGAAGGTCTTTGCCTCTGGCCACCCCTTTGTGAAGCCTGAAGAAAACAGTTTTCAAATGGAAATGAATGGGCATCACCTGTGGCTCTTTGCTTAATTGCTTTGGAAAGGGATGTGTCTGAATCAGCCTCTTGGCCCTGTGTGAGGTTGTGGCTTAGATTCTCAGCACCTGATGGATGTAAAGAGAGATCCCATGTGTGCATCCAAAACCAAAATGGCCAAAAGAGCAATTATTGTGAATGAAGTCTCTCGCATTCATTTGTAAGGTTCCTGACCACCATCAAGTGAGAATACGGATCCTTTGGTTCAAATGAGTTATGCACAGCCCTGCAGAGGCTAACCCATAGGTTTTTGGGTTTTCTCATGGCTCCAAATCATATAAAGAATCTATAACTGACAGTCAGTAGGCCTCAAATTGGAGATGCAGAGCAGTATTAACAGCTGGCCTATCTGATCAC
Source organism: Callospermophilus lateralis (assembly GCF_048772815.1). NCBI lineage: Eukaryota > Metazoa > Chordata > Mammalia > Rodentia > Sciuridae > Callospermophilus > Callospermophilus lateralis. Next base: position 619,469 of record NW_027516139.1, read on the forward strand.
TCCTGGTTCACCGGATGGGTGTCCAGGCCACCTTGACTTTAGGCAAATGAGGGGCAAGGGAGCTTATTTTTGACACTGTCTTGGGCTGCACCCCTCATGAAAAACTCCAGCCAGAGGTTATGATAAGTGTCTATATGGAAGAAGATGAGGGCCATGTGGGAGTGTTTGGTTTTAATTGTGGTCATTTGTTTGGCGGTTGGAAGAGATAACTGGATCCACCTGGGCTTGAATTCTGGCATGATTCCTCTTAGAGACTGAGTTTTGGAATTTACCTCAAAGAAGTATTGCCATGAAATGTGTTGGGATTTTAGGAGGCCACGCATGAGATGCGCCCTTGAAAACTGAGATCGAGGGCAAGGGTGTCTTTCCACAGTGCAGTGAGAATCTCAGCCAGGATATCACATGATTTTATTTTGAAAGACTTGGCAGCCATAATTGAGAGTCTAAACACAAATGGAACTCATATTGTAGACCTCAATGATCCTGGCTTCATGTGACCTTTTGGCCACTTTTTGGGAAGCCTTGCCTGTGAGATTTCTCCAGAGATTTCATTTAAATGAGCTTCCTCACCACATAATGGTTCCTGCATTAATTGAAACGCACAGTGACTCCAACTTCATCCTTCCAAAATGGCTAAATAAATACTATCAAATTTCTGAAATTCCCATTACCAGGTGGCACTGGAGAACCTTTGGATATCCTGTTGCTGAACATGAGTGAAATAATTCCCCACGCAATGACACTTCACCGGGAGAATTCCAATTTTATTGCTAAAAGCTGTGTGCTTATATAGAACTAAGGGGGAGATGGTATGGCTTAGATAAATGGCAGCAACCCGTTTATTGACAAGTTCTTTCAAATATCAGCTCCAGAGCCCAGGAATTAGTTCTAATTGGGGCTAAGGTTCCCCACAAGCGAGATTTGAAATTGGCGCTGGTGGGAGAGTTCACAAGGGCGGGAACTTTTTGCACCACTGCAGAAATGAAGAAGGTAGGAAGAAGAAGTCCTTAGGCGCCATGTTGGGGTTTTTCTCTGCGGTATGGCTGCCATTTATTCTTTTCCCGACATTCCACCCTTTTTGTTTTCTTAGGAAGTGGGGCGTCGTTTGTCAGATCTGGCTGGTTCCTGCTGTGTGGGGCTGGTGTGGGGCCTAGAAAAAGAAGTGAAGGAATGCTCATTGGGCAGGTATGGGGATATCATGGCAGCCAGAAATAAAACCCAGTGGCTATAGACAGCTATTTTCATAGGGGTGAAGTCAATGAATGTTCCCTGAAGCCAAAGATGTCGATGGCATGGAACCAGTCCTGGATGGAAGAGATTGTTGGTATCAGCCACTGGTCCTGTAACAGAGACTCAAGGAAATACTGGAAGCGTTGCCTGGACATGGTGTCGCCAGCACCTGAAGAAGATCAGAGCGAATAAAAACAGAATGAAGATAAAAATTAAAGCAAATGTCAATTTTTGGCAGAAGTTCCATGTGGGGGGACTGACATAGAAGAGGCCAAGGGCCATGAGAAAGCTTAGAAGGTGGTAAAGACTATGAATCCAGGATGGCAGATTAAGAGGTTCTCCGAGCTCGTTGTCTCCCGCTGTCTAATACCCGTTGCATTCCATCGTGCCTGGTAGTGAGCTTCATCACTGAGTGAACTGTTCTCTTGGAGATGTTGGGGATTCATCGGTCATCAGAGGCTGGTAGTGACTAAGCAAAAGCTGGTTGAAAGTTTGATTAGGAATTTTATGCAGTTGGGTTTGAAGGCACTTCATTATGCAGGGCAAGAGAGCACAAAAAAGGAGCATCCAAATAAGGGGACCCAAGATATGTAATAAGTACATGGCAAGATAGGATTGGAAGAACCCCGTTATGGGATTGGAGGAGGTAGGTTTGAGCAATTGGGTCAATAATTCCTGCAATTTAACAACATGTTTTTTTATTAGCCCAGATTCATTAACATAATAGCAAAATTCCTCTCTGAGGAATAGGCATGTAACCCCTTTTTCTGCAGTGAGAAGATCAATTGCCCTTTGGTTCTGTAAAGCCACTTGTGCCAATGAAGTAACCTGCCGCTGCAAGGAACCCAGAGACTCAGCCATGGTATTGAGTGTTTCCTGCAGTTTTTGTTGAAGGTCATTGGATCCCATAGAGCATGACCTATAGCTCCACCAGAGAGTCTGAGACCCGTCACTGAGGTTGTTAAAATGAGGCCTACCAGAACCGGCAGAAAGACTACCCTACGGGTGCGGGAAGGTAGGGCCAACTGTCAGAATTCGGTGGGAGTATACAAAGATAGCTGAGGAACTACAGTAACCAAGAAACAGGCGCCAGAGACATTGATGGTTGAGGTACTTAAAGAACCATTACACCAGAGGAAATGTCCAGGTTGCATAAACACAGGGCTCTATGGAGTGCTGTAGCTCAAGGAACAAATGGGTAAAGGATTCATTATTGGCAGGTGGAAACAGATGAAAGGAAATAATGTATTGGTGGAATAACTTTCCCACAGTGGGATACGTGTCACATGTAGGGGTTGTCCTTTTTAGAGAAATTGTAGGGTTTTGCTGGAATATTTCCTGCCGCTAATGGGACTGCTGCTAGAAGTGGACGACTAAGTGAAGCACAGAGAAAGCACTGAGAAGTAGGCACAGAAAGAGGGGTGGAGTTTAATAATCAAAAAGTTTGGTGTAGCAAATTGAGCCATGTGGGAGGGGGACCTGAGAGGGTTGAAGGCTCTGAATCCTTTTTGGATGAGCTATGGATATGATCTCGAAGTTTTGATTCTGAGTCCTTAATGTGTTCGACTACCTGGATGGTTGCCTTAGGTTGCGTAATCAGGGTGCGGCCAATAGTCATCCACCCTGTGGGTCTGACTGAGGTTGTCCGAGCATAGACAGCAAACTCAACATAGCCCCATCGTTTGGCCTTGGGGTCAGGTTTATCTAAAGTATACCATCCATTGTTACTGGATGAAGAGCCTTTATGCCACTTTATGTAACTAGAAGTCCACCCTTCAGGGTAACCAAATGAGTGGTAAGAATAGCTACCACGTTCATCATGGAACATGCATGACCAATAGGGGCACCCATTATATATCTCAGGCCACCAATGACAATAGTCTTTTGTTTGATCAAAAAGGAAGCAAATGAAAGGCCAGTTCCAGCTACCAGGGACGAAGGTCCTTGAAGGTGACAATTTTAGGGAAATAGAGGTGCAGTTGTGGATGAAGCAAGTAGTTGCATCCACTGCGCAGACCTTCTGCATGCCATGTTCTGAGTATCGTTCCCGAAAAGTGAATAAATGCATGGTAGGTGAGGAGGGTAAAGACCAGTCCTGACAGAGCACAGAAAATAAGCAGAGCACAAAAAACAAGCAGTTAGAGAAGACTAGGGTGTTGGGAGAGCTCATTGTGCCTTCTTTAAGAGGAATTGGGCTGCAAGGAAAACCGTGTGAGCCACAACTAAAATGGGTGACATGGGTGTGGAGAGCAGGAGTAAAGGGGAGGTTCAGTAGGTGATTCTTGGAGTTCCTCTGGGGTGGCCCTGTCTTCAGCAGGTGGGGCCTCCTGGTGATGTGGCTTCAACCTAGACATGTGAATCCAGGGAGTGAGACAGTTGTCTGGTAAGGAGAGTTTGGCGGCGGTAAGGGTAAAGAGAATGACAGGATAGGGGCCTTCCCATTTTGCGGCAAGAGTCCCTTTCTCCTCTGGGGTATTATAATAGACTAGACTAACAGGTGTTAAGGGAGGAGTGTTTGGAGAGGAGACTGGGTCCGGAAGAAGCCAGTCCTGATATTTCCAGAGTTCCGAGTGGAGATGGAGCAAGAGAGGCAAAGACAAATCTCGGGTGAGAGGTCCTTGTGAAATGACCAACCCAGGGGTTATAAGAGGTCTTCCATACATTATCTCAAAAGGAGACAGTAAAGATGGTTTCTTAGGGAGAGCTCTGATTCGAAGCAAAGCCAAGGGAAGGAGTTTGAAACAGTCTATGTTTAATTCCTTTGTCAATTTGGTAAGGACTTCCTTTAGAGTACGATTTACCCTTTCCACTTTCCCTGAAGCCTGGGGGAAATATGGACAGTTGAAATGCCACTTGAAGGAGAGGGCTTGAGAGACCTTTTGTGTGATCCTAGAAGTAAACTCAGGGCCATTGTCATATTGTAGGGAAGTGGGCATACCAAACCTGGGGATGATGTCTGTCAGTAAGATTGAAGCTACAGTGGAAGCCTTTTTATTGGAAGTGGGAAATGCCTCAACCCAACCAGAGAAAGTGTCCACAAAGACAAGGAGGTATTTAGTGTGCCATACTGTGGGCATGTTGGTGAAGTCTACCTGCCAGTCAGCAGCGGGAATGTGTCCCCGGGCTTGGTGGAAAGGGAAAGGTTTGGGCCTTAAAGGAGTATGAGGGTTGGTCCGCTGACAGATCTGACAATTAGAGGCTATATTCTGTAGCATGGCTTGTCAGAGGGGGTGAGGGAAAAGAAACTCTGTAAAAAGAGGGTCAAAGACTGAGAATTGGAAAGGAATAGAGTATGAAGGTACTTGAAAAGATTCTTGTTCTTACTGAAAGACGTAGGGGCTTCAGATGAGCTGTCTAAAGTGGCCATTATCTGTCCCCCATGGAGGCCATAATTGAAAGTGGTAGCAGCCATTCGTGCCGCCTGGTCAGCTTTGGCATTGCCCTCAGTGATAAGAAAGCCGTCCTTCTGATGGGACCTACAATGGACAACTCCCAACTGGGTGGGTAAGTGGCCTCTATTAGATTGGTTATAAAAGCTGAATTAGTGATCGCATTACCTTTGGTGGTAAGTAGGCCTCGCTACTTTCAAATATCAGCATGGGATAATAAGATATGGAAGACATATTTTGAATCAGTTTAGAGGGTGAGTGATTTGCCTTGTGCTAGAAGGCAGGCACGAGTGGATGCTATAAGTTCAGCCTACTTGTCTGTAGTTCCTGAAGGCAAAACTTTGGCCTCTATAATCTCAGTGGCTGAAAATACAGCGTATCCAGAGTAATGAGTTCTGTTCTCCCTAAAGGAACTGCTGTCAGTAAACCAGATAAGGTCAGGCTTGCTGAGTGGTCTCTCAGAAATGGAAGAATGACAGGGGAGGAAATCATCTAAGGTTTCCAAGCAATTATGAGTTGGTATGTGAGACATGGGAGTCATTGGGAGCAGTGAGGCAGGGTTCAGTGCAGAGCAGGGGAGGAAAATAATATTAGGGTTTTCCAGAAAGGAAGTGAGGGGCGACAGAAATCTGGATGTAGGGAGAGTTTGAAGGCCCTTTTAAGCTAAAAGATCCTTCAAGTGATGTGGGGAGTGGATAGTTCAAGGGGCCCCAAAAGTCAGATTAGAGGCTTCTTTGTGTAAAATTTGTCCAGTAGCCAGAGCTCTTAAGCAAGGGGCCCACCCACGGATGGTAGGGTCTAGTTGCTTGGACAAATATGACACAGGTGCAAATGTACGCCCATAGTTTTGACCTAAGACCCCAAGTGCTTGCCCCCCTTTTTCATGGACATATAGATGAAATGTTCTTGAAAGATCTGGAAGGTGAAGGGCAGGTGCCTTTAAGAGGAGTTGCTGAAGCCTGCGGAAGTGGTAGATGGGAAAGGAGGCAAGAGATTCACTAGGGGGTCCCTTTGCTAGGTCATACAGGGGTTTGGAGAGAAGAGAATAATTTGGGATCCAGGCCCTAAAATAACCTGCTAATCCTAGGAATGATAGTATTTTGGCTTTCGTATAGGGCACTGAAAGATCACAGAGGAGTTGCCTCCTATCCAGTGTTATTTCCTTTTTCCCGGGTGTAAGGCAAAAACCAAGATAGGTGACCGAAGACTGGGAAACCTGGGCCTTGTGGGGAGACTCCCTATATCCCTTGTCTTCTAGGAATTTATGAAGCTGAGCGGTGTGGGATTGAGAGTGTTCCAGAAAGACTACATAGAAGAAGGTCATAGATATATTGAAGTAGAGTAGAGTCAGGACAGGTCAGGTGAAAGGATGTGAGGTCCTGGGCAAGAAATTGGCCAAAGAGATGGGGGCTATCCCTGAATCCCTGTGGGAGGACAGTCCAGGTAAGCTGATGAGAATGGTGGGTGTGAGAGTCAGTCCATGAAAAAACAAAGATATCCTGAGATTCTGAGAACAAGGGAATAGAAAAGAATGCATCTTTTAAATCTAGGACTGAGAAGTGAGTAGTAGTGGCATGGATCTGAGAGAGGAGGGTGTAAGGGTTGGGCACTAGCGGGTGGATGGGGTCCACAGAGGAGTTGACAAGGCGAAGTTCTTGAACCAGCCTGTAGGACACGTTAGGTTTCTTAACTGCCAGAATGGGTGTGTTGAAATGAGACTGTGTAGGCCTAAGATACCCCTTTCATAATAAATCCTGGATGATGGGTTCTAATCCAAGGAGAAATGTGGTTGTGAGTGGATATTGTGGTTGACTAACATATCTTGAAGGGTCCCGTAAGACAATATGAATAGGACTGCATTTAGCCATAAAGGGTGTAATTGTGTCCCAAACCTCAGGGTTAAATGGTTTAGATAGTCGTGGGAGAGTGCATGAAGGAGGTGTATCTGCCCCTAGGAATATCATGAGGAAATGAGAGGTAGGAGAGGTGTGGGTTGATAAGTGAATGGTGACTTTTAATAGTGAGAGTATGTCCCTTCCCAGAAAGGGAATGGGGCAATGGCTCATAACAAGAAAGGAGTGAGTGAAGGACAAAAGGGATCGCTGCATATAACATGATTGGGGGGGGTTTGAGGAAAAATCTTTTTACCTCCTACCCTGACAATAGGAGTTTTTGAGGGTGTGGTAGGACCCTAATACTCCCTCAAAATCGAAAAAGCGGCACCAGTATCCAAGAGGAAGTTAATGAAGCGTCCATCCACCAGTAAGGTGACCCTAGGCTCTTGATTCTTGATGGTAATAGTCTGGAGGGAAGGCCCAGGACTCCATCAATCCTCCTCTGCCAAGCCCAGGTGAGGCTGGGGTTGCTGGGCAGCAGACCAACCTTCCTTCTGGGTTGTTGGGCAGTCTGCCCCCCAGTGTCCACTTTGATGGCATTTTGCGCAGGGGTTGTAGGGTGTCCTCGGCGAAGAACAATTTCTGGTCCAATGTCCCTCCTTACCTCATTTGAAGCAAGCTCCAGGGGGGGTCATATTGGGACGGCATGGTGATGGCCTTCTCTGAATGAGCTGGGCCAACATTTGGAATTTGGCATTTTCAGCCCTCTGCCTACGGAATTCACTTTCATAATCTCTACCATGAAAAACCTTGAAAGTGACAGCGAGGATTTTGGTCTGAGGAGTAGCAGGGCCCTGTTCAAACTTTTTAAGCTTGGCTTTAATGTAAGGGTAGCTTTGGGCCAGAATATATGTCATTAAGACATGACGGCCATCAGGGGTTTCTGGGTCGAGGTTTGTGTACTGCTGAAGGGACTTGGTTAGTCTATCCAGGAATTCTGAAGGTGTTTCCTCCTTCCTTTGAATGACCTCCTGCATCTTTTGAAAGTTAACAGCCTTGCGGGTGGACTTTTTCAGTCCCGCCAAGAGGCAGGATGTAAAAAGGTCACTAGACTGTAAGCCCATAGGGGATCCTGCTCTGGGACAGCATGAGGGCCTGTGGGTGGTTATGATTGGTCCTATGATTTTCATCAGCATGGGCTTCTGCTAGCTCCCAGAACCATTGCCTTTCCTTGGGGAGAAGTTTATTGGCCAAGAGCATGTAGATGTCATGATGAGTGAGGCTATATGCTTGCAGTACCCATTGAAACTCCCGAATGTAAGTGGTGGGGTCAGTGGTGAAAGAGCCTAACTTCCTCTCTAGCTGAGTAATGTCCGACATGGAGAAGGGCACGTGGACTCTGATGACACCCTTGGGACCAGCTACCTCACGAAGGGGTGCGATTGTCTTGGGGGTGGAAAGGAGTCCCTTAGACCTGATAACAGGAGGACTGAAAGAGGCAGGCGGTGGACAGGAAGGAGAGGGAGGGGAATGGAATGTCTCTGTGGAAGAGGAGGAGGTGGAGCAGGCAGAAGAGTGGGGAAGGGAGGGGGATGAAATGGAAGATTGAGGATCCGTGGAATCAGGCAGAGGAAGAGGAGGATTTTGCGGGAGAGAAGGGTCAGTTGGGGCTGGGGGATAAGGTGGGGGTTGATCTGCTGGGTCGAATGAGGAAGAATCTGCGAAGTCAGGAGTAGAACTAGGGGAAGAGAGGGGTTTGCAAGCAAGAAGGACCTGAGAGGGAGGGCAGGAGGAGCAGAGACAGGGTGCTGTGCGAGAAGGCTAAAACATTCAATACAGGGAATCTCACTCCACTTTTTCAGATGCTGGCAGTAATTAAAAAGGTCCAAGAGGAGGTTTGGATCTAAGGAGCCTTCTGGAGGCCAATGATTGCCATTATCCAGTGGATATGTAGGCCAATCTTGGGTACAGAATTTGATTAGAAGTTTGGGCTTGATGTCTGGTGTGAGGGAGAGTGTGGCCAGATTTTTTATTAAACTTTTGAGAGGTGAGGTTTCAGGTACAGATAAAGAGGTGTCCACAGTCACAGGGAGAGATGGAAGAGAGAGAGAGAGAGAGAGAGAGAGAGAGAGAGAGAGAGAGAGAGAGAGAGAATAAGTGTAAGCAAGAGAGACAAAGAGAAAACCCGGCCTGGAACGGACTCCGGGAAGCACTCAGGGCGAATGGGGGTCAGGTGGGCATCCCCAAAATGACCAGCCGTCATGAGGAAATACAGAGGGCACTACCTGATCGTCACCAGTGAAGTGCGATCTGTGAGACCCAATGGGTTCGGAGCCACGGGCAACCTGACATCAGGAAAGTTTTCGAACGCAGCAGAAGAAGTAAGTAATGAAAACAGAACTCCGGCTCCAGCAGAATGCAGTTCCAGGATGGGAGTTCAGTTTTCCCCGAGCAGAGAGGCAGCTTCAGCCAGACACAGCAGGCCCGCAGGAAACAGCAACTCTAGCCAGCAGCGGCAGCAGCAGCAGAGGAGGAAAAACCACAGAGCCTCTCATGTAAACTCAGAAGCCTCACACCCCAAAGGGAAACGGATCACCAGAGGGTCCACTGCAACCAGTAAAGGTCTTAGTGGGAGGAATTCCCTCCCCCCTACCAGGCGTCTAGAGTGTGACAGACGATCATGGTCACAAAGCCAGCGGTAGCCCGAAGGGAGTTGGCGAGCTGGGGTCAGGGGAGGCTTACATACAACAAATCAGTGGTGAGTGCAGGAAGCCTGCGTCTGAAAAGAGCAGACCAGGGCAGAGTGCCACGATGGAGCAGTGGACGGGGCTCTTGTTGGAAAGAGCTCACCCATATCCTCACACGGGGCACCAGAATGAAAGAACTCCCCACGCAAAGGCACTTCACCGGGAGAATTCCAATTTTATTGCAAAAAGCTGTGTGCTTATATAGAACTAAGGAGGAGATTGCAGGGCTTAGATAAATGGCAGGCAATCCGTTTATTGGCAAGTTCTTTCAGATATCAGCTCCGGAGCCCAGGAATTAGTTCTTATTGGGGCTAAGATTCCCGGCCATCAAGATTTGAAATTGGCGCCAGCAGAAGAGTTCACACGGGCGGGAACATTTCGCACCACTGCAGAAAAGAAGAATGTAGGAAGAAGAAGTGCTTAGGCGCCATGTTGGTTTTTTTTTTCTGGGGTATGGCTGCCGTTTATACTTTTCCCAACAATGAGTATACCAGACAGTGCCTTGATTGACTGGTTTTTATGAAAATGGTGTTTAACAGAGATGCCAGAAAGTTGGATCCTGCTGATTAGTGGGCCAAGAGCAAAGGTGGGCATGTGTGTGATAAAACATCAGTGGTGGGACCATGTGGATCTGCCATTGGCTTCCAAATGGCTTGTGACTGACATGGTGAAGCCAGCAGACCCTTATATGTAAAGGCATCTTGTTACATGGAGAGGATTCAGGACATTGTTCAGAATCAGGTTGCTATGTTCAAGAGGGCAAGCTATGTGGAATAGAAGCCTGGTTCTTGTATTCTCCTACAGACCCTGACCCACCACATGTGACAGAAATCCCTCACGCACTGTGTCCCCGTTGAACTCCTTGTATTTCATGAAGCAAATACCAAACTTCCAGTGCAGCACCAAGAAACACCACGAAAATAGAGGATGACCATATGGCTTCATAGTCCACACTAGAGACATTTAGCCCCAAGGGGCCACAGTTTACCTTCAAAGGGAGAATTCAGCACTGGTGTCTCATGTTCATTGGAAAATAAGAAACCATGTCCTCCAGGTCACATAGATGCCCAGGTTTATGGTTTCACTAGAAAGGAAGCTAAAGCACGTGACAACAACATATATTTCAAGTGCCCAACCTCACAGGCAGTATCTCAAGAAGTCTCTAGGACAACAGACCTCCATGTTTTTGAAGTGTTTACCCTGTCCCTTACTTTTGGAAACTCCTCTAACACTTCCAAGGTTGTGAACTCCTGATCGCATTCCATTCCAGATATGTATTCATGGATTTTCTAACTCTTCTCCTCTAATTGTGTCTTACATGGGGTGAAGGTGTTGTCAAGGTATTGTTCTGGATGAGAGTGGGAAGATTTTTGTGTAGCACATATTTACATACACATTGGATTCATTTTCCAATTTTCCATTCGAAATACTGAATCCCTGTCAGTAACCCATACCCTAATAGACTCTGACTACTAATCCTAATATGATGGAGACAAATAACCCAAACATAATATTAATACAAGCAGTTCAGAGGAGGCATGGTGTATAGTTGGTCTTGCCTTTTGCATGATATAGTGTAGGAGTTATAAATCTTGTCAATTGTTTGTTGAAATAGTACTCCATGTGTTTTTAAAGTTAACACATATGTGAATTTCTGTCTCCTTTTTTCTGTAGCCAATTCAGCACATGTATTTTTATATGCACATATAAAATCATACCTGGTATCACACGTACATTTTTGTGAGGTGGCTAACTTGGCAGAAACAAAGTATGAGAAGAGATCACCCCTCCTAAACGCTTTTGGAACTGAAAATTCAAACTATGAGTGAGATTTTTAGTTGAACAACATTATACATAAATCCATGTTCAGTAAAATTAATATTTTTGGATCGGTGGATGATATATATTTCACAATGAATTTTGATTGGCATATATATTGCTACTTCCTAATGTTTCTCTGTGTGATATATATATATATATATATATATTTTTTTTTTCAAATATAAAATATATGTGTCTTATTATACACTCCCTTAATAATTCACTCATGCTCATGTATGTGGTTTTATAATCAAATTTTCATACGATTATTTTCAGAAATATTCATCCACCTGAAATACATATTTTTTTTCTAGTACTGAAAACTCACTTCACTGAATGGTGCAAACAAATCCTTATATTTCTACAGTAACTGACCCAATTTAACATCAATGCATGTAGATTCCAATGGGGCATGATGTGTATTTTGACGTTCATTTTATTTAACACTGGTACATTACTATTTCTTCAGTTTTTGTACATCATAGTATAAACATTTCATCCATAAGTTCACAAATTTAAAGACATTTGAAACACATTCAATCACTTCCTGCTTCAGTACACATGTATTCCTCCTTGCTTTTGACTGGTCATTTCATGAGACTTCTTTCCAAACACATTATTTTCGATTTCCATAATCAATTTTGAAGCAAAACTCACACACTTTATGATAAACCACAACCCTAATATTACCATTAGATGTATAACTTGTTGGAATGAATGTATGTATATCAATATAACATTTACTGTGTATTTTCAGATATCAATTAATTCCAATTTCTAAAGTTGGAATCAGTTATATTATATATTCACACATGGTACACCTATTTGTGCCCCCAATACTAATTTATATCTCTTCTAAATATTGCTCCCAGAAATGGTGCAAGAAATACTCATGTCACCTGATCTACATATACATTTTATCACAGTAATATTCTGGCCACAAAATGCAAAGTCACACTTACAATTGTACCAAAGTCTAAATGGAATGTGAGTATTGATTATGAAAATCACCCATGTCCATGTTGCCTAATGCTCTCAAATGTCAATCCTATTGGTGACTACATATTTGTTTCTTCCTAAGATTATGTATTCAACCTCAAGCCTGTTGAAAATGTCTAATCCTATCAATCACTTCATCATTTGCCTGATTTCCTAATGTCTCTAATGATATCTGCTTTCCTACATATTTTCCCCAGTTCATCATTGTGACTGACTCTTCAAATGTGCTGACATTTACATTTTCTGTCTACCTGAAACCCTATTGCTAAGGAAGATTTTGTCCAAATCCTATACTGACTCTTTTTTCTAATCCTATCAAGTATCTTCCTAATCCTACCAACTATCCTTTTTTGACTGGATGTTCTCTTCAACATTCAATTATCCAAGGTACAAGGTCCTATGCCATTATGTATAGATTTATCTGAGACACATGTGCACAACATAATTCAGAGTAAAGTATCCCAATCAAGGATCCAATGCCCTTTTGGGCTTCAAATCTTACCTAGATTTGTGTTTTCATACATATATTTCACCTCTATATATCCTTATAAATATTGCAGGTTCCCAATACCATTATTCATGCAGCAGAATGATTCCTAACCCAAATCAATCATGTTATTAATCCTAACCATACTTTGTTTCCTCAACCTAACTTTACAGAAAAGCAAGGACAAAGTTGTTCTTATATAGAAATGTAAGAGATCTTCCACCTGCTGAGAACCTCAAAGGTCCATGCAGAAGTGAACCCTGGGGAAGATATAGAAAGCTATGAAGGACCTGAGAGAGCGAAAGTCATCTTTCATGACAAAAAAAAAAAACAAAAAAAAACAAAAAAACAGGTCAGGATGAAGGGGTGTGTCTGAAGCAGTCTCTCTCTTCTTAATGTAGAGAAGATGGACCAAACCAGGCTTGTGTGGAGAGCTGTTTACGGGTGCCTATGTTTGATATACCATTCTTACTTGTGAAAGTGTCACAGGAAGTAGGGGCAGCCTCCATCTATTGGGACACTTGGAAGCAACTGTTAGGACAAAGATGTTGCCAAGGCAGTGACCTCATTCAGTTCCTGAAGGAAGTGACCTATATAACTTTCTTGGTGATGGAACTCTCTGAACTTGGGATCCAGGAAGCCAGGCACCCAGAGTCATTCCCAGTCCCAGTCCCAGTGGCCACACATGTTTGGATTTACCAAGGACAGAATCGGTCTTTCTGTGTAACTACTGATGTGAGGATAGCCAAATTCCAGGAGAGCTCTGAAGAGGGGCCTTTCCTGAGAAAGCAGGTAGTGTCTCACTACTGGCACCTGACAACTTCACAGTGTTGGCCAAGGAGACCAGATGTGACATAGGACAGCCCATTTCGGGGAAACGTAGTATGTCCCATCAGTCAGAGGACACTCCGGATAGTCACAGACCTACTTGGGGGAAGGAGTTGACTTTGTGGGTGTGCGTGTGAGTTTGTGGTTTTGTCTCATGATCTTAGAATATATAGGAAAGTCGGTTTGTTTGATTTGGAGTGGACTGTTTCTAGTAAGTCTTTTGACAATGCGAGTGTTTCTATGTCTGTTTATCCCACTGTGTCCGTGGTTGTAGACATTAGAAAAGAGAATGCATCAATGGATGTGTCCTGTCTAGTAGAAAACTTCACAGCATTCATCCTGCCCAATTTATGAATGGACTGTGGCTTTCCTAATGGATGGGCAACAACTACTATCTTCCTAAGTTCCTGTATGTCTTCTTGAATTCTGGCCACTCTCCAGAATAGGTTCAGGGTTTTGTGTCCACGATATGTACCACCTCCAAGCTCTGTGACATGGCCATGTACTGGATAGCTGAAGGGAATGGGATCATCTCAGAAAACTCAGATATCATTCCAGAAACCCTGCAATGGGCCATTTGCTTATCTATTGTTTTGTTGCCCTGAATGTCAGAAAGGTCTTTGCCTCAGGCCACTCCTTTGTGAAGCCTGAAGGAAACGGTTTTCAAGGGGAATTAATGGGCATCATCTGTTGCTCTTTGCTTAATTGCTTTGGAAAGGAATGTGTCTGCATCAGACTCTTGGCCATGTGTGAGGCTGTTGCATAGATTCTCAGCACCTGATGGATCTAAAGAAAGTTCCCACGTGTGCTTCCAAAACCAAAATGGCCAAAAAAGCAGTCATTGTGGACGAAGTCTCTCGCCTTCCTCTGTAACGTTCCTAACCTCCATCAAGTGAAAATAGGGATCCTTTGTGTAAAATGAGTTCTCAAAACCCTGCAGATGATAGCCCATATGTGCTTGGGTTTTCTCATGATTCCAATTCACATAAAGAGTCTATACCCGAGAGTCAGTAGGCCTCAAATTGGAGAAGCAGAGCAGTATTTATGGCAGGCTTATTTGATCACTCCTGGTTCTCAGGAAGGGTGTCCAGGCAACCCTGACTTTAGGCAAATTATGGGCAAGGGAGTTTATTTTGTACACTGTCTTGGGCTGAGCCCCTCATGGAAACCTCCAGCCACAGGTTATGATGAGTGTCTATATGGAAGAAGATGAGGGCCTTGTGGGAGTGTTTTGGTTTTAATTGTGGTCATTTGTGTAGTGCTTGGAAGTGATGACAGGGTCTACCTGGGCTTGAACTCTGGTGTGATTCCCCTTAGAGTCTGAGTTCTGGAACTGATCTCAGAGAAATATTGCCATGAACTGTGTTCAGATTTTAGGAGGCCACGCATTGGATTTCCCCTTGGAAACTGAGATCAAAAAAGAAGGGTGACTTTCCACAGAGCCTTGGAATCTCAGCTAAGATATCACATGATTTTATTCTGAAAGATGTGGCAGCCATAGTTGACAGTCAGAACACCCATGGACGTCACATTGAAGACCTCAATGGGCCTGGCTTCATGTGACCTTTTGACCACTCTATGGGATGACTTGCCTGTGAGATTTCTCCAGAGATTTCATTGAAATGAGTTTCCTCACCATTTAATGGTTCCTGAATGAACTGAAACCCACAATGCCTCCAACTTCATCCATGATAAATGGCTAAATAAATACAATAAAATTTTTGAAATTCCCTTAACCAGGTGGCACTGGAGAACCTTTGGATGTCTTTTTCCTGATCATGAGTGTACAAGAGAATGCCATGATTGACGGGGTTTCATGAAAATGGTGCAGAACAAAGATGCCAGTAAGTTGGACCCTGCTGAGTAGTGGGCCTATTGCAGTGGTGGGCAGGTGTGTGATAATACATCTGTGGTGTGGCCAGGAGGATTTTCCATTGCCTTCAAAATGGCTTGTGACTGATATGGTGCAGCCAGCAGACCCTTCTTGTTACATGGAGAGGTTTCTGGGCAAAGTTCAGAGTCAGATTTCTATGGACAAATGGGCAAGCTTTGTGAGATAGAAGCCTGGTTGGTGCATTCTCTGTCACCACAAGTGACAGAACTCCCTCCAATACTGGGTCCCAGTTGAACTCGTTGTATTTTATGAAGCAAATACCAAACTCCCAGTGCAGCAGCAAGAAACACCACGAAAAGTGGAGGATGACCAAATGGCTTCACAGTTCACACAGGGAGACACTGAGCACCAAGTGGCCACAGTTTACCTACAAATACAAAATTCAGCACTGCTGCCTCATGTTCATTAGAATACAAAAAACCATGTCCTCCAGGTCACGTAGATGCAGACCCAGCTTTTATGGTGTCACTAGAAAGGAAGCTAAATCTCCTTACAACAACATATATTTCAAGTGCCCAACCTCAGAGGAAGTTTCTCAAGAAGTCTTTAGGCCGGCAGAGCTCCACGTCTTTGGAGTGTTTACCTGTTAGACCAGGACGCTAGAAAAGACCACTGACTCAAATTAAAATCAAATAAAATTAAGCTTATTATTTCCACCGGCCGTGCTGCCTCTCCCTCCCAAAATGGTGGGAACAAGACAGCATCCCCAGCTTTCCTACAGCCCAGTTTTATAGCCCAGAAAGTTACACAAAAGGGGGGTTACAGATAACAGAACTCTGATAAACATCACATTAAAGGTAGTTTACAATTTTTTTGCTGTCCCTACATCAGAATTCATGAGGACCATTAGAGCCTCAGAGAGGGTTGTTGTCTGGCCAGAGAAGGCAAATATTTATGATGTGTCACTAAAGTTTCAGAGAGGGCTGCTATCTGGTCAGAGAGCTGGGCATGCGTGAGTTCAAGACGTGGGCAGGCATTCCACGCAGGTTCAGAATTTGAAGTAATTTATGGTAAAGCCAAAATTATCTTTTCATGGCTTTGTGGCATGATGGCTCCCAATTTTAATAAAAGATCAGGTTGGGTCTACAATTTCCCCCTTTTCTCTGTGTCCCTTTCAAATCTTTGATAGATTATGGGAAGAACACTGAGGAAATTTTAATCCCTCAGATAAGAGTCTCCAAAATTTTACAACTCACCCAAAACCGATCTCCCTGATTTTACCTGACTTAATTAATTATTTATATTGATAGTCTATTTATCTTTCTCTCCATTGTTGTAAAAAGAGTGGCATTACTAATTTTTTCTTCTTCTGTCCTGAGACAGGGTGACGTGAGTGGGCTCGTCGTGAGGGACATGAGTTGACTATTTGAAGTCAGTTGAGAGACATGAGTTGCCCTTTAGAAGTCAGTTCGGTTTGAAGTCAGGTTGGGGAAGAACAGGTTGTAAAGTCATCTGTGAATGGATTCTTCTATGAGTGAAACAAAAACCATGAGTACTGAATAAATGTTGCAGCAGCTGGAACATGTCACTGTTTAGAAATTCCCTCACCAGTCTTTAATATCCCCAATTATCAGGACTGTCAACTTAATATTTAACTTTAAGTGTTACAGTTGGCCCTCCCAATAAGACACAGTTTAATAATTTAATGTCATCTGATCTTGTAAAAATCCTTTTACTAGTATGACCTCTGCGTCTAATAGAGAAACCTTTAATTCTGTTACTCAGGGCTGGATAATCGTACTAGCAAACACCAAGCCTACCTTTGTAGGTTAGGAATATCTGTAGGTCTTAAACTGAAAACTTCTGCCTGTGGCAGCTCTTCTTGATAGTCTCTTTTTATAAGTATTAGGCATTCCTGTGTGAGAATCCTTCTTTGTAGCCTCCAGTCTTACTTGTTTTGGGAGGATAAGATAAAGTGCATACCTTAAAATTTTATTATTATTATTATTATTATTATTATTATTATTATTTAATATGGCCAGGAGTGGCTGTATTTTGGTCTTAACTGTCTTTGCTAAGTGTTTAAGATGAAGCAGTCAAACTGACTTTTGTTTCCATCTATTGTTAACAGTCAGCTGACCTTTTATGGGAGTCAATTCTGGGGGAACTTGAGAAGAGATTCTCAGTTCTGCTAGTGCCATTTGCGCTAGGTGGGTCCAGGTCTTGCTTGACCATTTGGCTTCCCTCAGAAGCATCATGGATGTCTCCTTTCTATGATGACTCTCCTCTTTGTAACAAATGCACTGATTGGCTTTCTGTTCTCCAGTGGTCTCATTAATCTCCCTGATCAGGAGGTTATGTGGCTCAGAGTTGCAAAGCTCTTTAGAGAAGTCCCCTGTTCCCTGGATTCAGACTGACTCAGAGGGCAAGAGCCAAATATTGGTTTTCTTGGCCCTTTTCATTTAACATTAATTTTAAATCCTAATCTTAAACATCCAGCAAATAAATTTTAACAGCCTTATATTAAGAGTACTGGGCTTTAATGTCTATAACTTTATAATTACCTTTTTATTAATTGGGATGTGTATTATTCTGTCTGTATTGTAGTTGATGACTTATTATCTTGAATAAACCCATGTTGTGTTCTTATAGCAACGCATTTGTAAAACACTAACAGGGAATCTTTAGATCACTTATAAGAAAATTTCAAACTAAAATTAACAAAAGTAAAAATACTTAGTTCGTGTAATATCTTCCCTGAATTTTTTGGCTGAGTTATACATTATATCCCCTGTTTGAGATCCTAGGAATATTGACAATAAAAAAAAAACTTTTTAACATAACTTTAAAGAAATATTATCTGACCTACATGTTTCATAGTCATTCTCACATGTAGTAAGATGGGACACACAGCCTTATCTCAGGTAAGGCAGGGCTCTTTATAAATCTTAAGTATTTTAATTCTAAAGCTGATCTTTATTTTTAAATATCTTTTGACAAAGTTTACATAAATTGTTTGAGGTCACATGAACATTAGCTAACACCATATGATATCACATTTAAAACATGAATTAAAGAAATGCTGAAAGTTTTTAACCTTTACAAAGATTAGGCTCTAATTAACTTAAAAATACATTTAAATTGTTCCCCAATGTAAAAAGTAACATAAAAATTTACATATCTTATTGATAACAGGTAAATAAATCCACAATATATTTTTTACCACACAAATTCAGAGCACCAGCTTGATATAATGCTCTTTTAAGGTTTCTACCTTACAGACTTGCATACCTGTAAGATATGAAAACATTAATAGCATAACAATTACATTTATGTTTCTACATTAATCAAGTTTGGCTTTTAAAGAAATGGCAGTACAGTGCTCTAAAATAACAGTTCTTATTTAATCAGTTGTTTAATTTTTATGGTTGCTTGCTCTAGAAAACATAAATCTTAATAAACTCAATGTTATGGGTAAACTTATGTTTTAAGAAATTTTTGCCTCATTAACACATGACTGATTTTTACAATCTTATACAGAGTTTACTAAAAAAAATACAGATCTTAGTAAATCAATCAGATATCTAACAAAAGTACTCATGAATGAGTAATCCCATATCAAATTTACTTTACTTATTTATCAAAAAGTTAGAGAAACGTATTGAACAGTGTAAACCATTTTTATGTTGAAGGAAAGGTGCTAGAGCCAAGGCATATTAGACATTTTGTAGATGTTAATATTTTGTTAGATGTTTGAACACCTAGAAAACTTTGTAAGCTTAAATTTAAAGACATTTGTTTTTATCTCTTTATCCAATTTAAATTGAAACATTTAAATCACGTGAATTAAAGATCTTTGGATCCACTTTTTAAAATTTGTTTTTATGAGCGCTTTTTTTTATGAGCACTCCTTATATATGTTAATTTATGTATCATATATATGATATACGGACATATGTATATATAGACATACAACACATAACAAAATTGTGCACACATAATAATAGTAAAGGCCTCGTAGCATTTCGCAGGTGAAATCTTTATTGCAATGTTTCAAGAAGTCCACAGTTGGTCAAAGATAGAACTGATCAGAAAAACATTAACCTAGGTCTGTATGCTCAAAATCATGAGGTCAAAAAACATAAAGTATCTCAGAAAAAAATAAGAGTCCTAGAAAAAATGACTTGCCAGTAATTAGAAAATACCATACAATTTACCTTTTTTTCCCTTAGATCTCAAATCAGTCTCCTACAAAGCTTGCAGGCTTCTTTCATTTGCATTTCAACATAAGTCATGGCTGAGGTCTGGAAGGAGCAGGAAAAAAACTGCTCTTCTGAACAGACATCTCAGGACTAAGGCATTTTAACCATAATTTTCAGGTTCGGATGTTGAAAATTATGATACAAGTTTAAGATACAATTCACAAAATTTTATATCTTTACATCTTGTTTGGTCAACAGACACCATACTATGATTTACTATCCATGTCCAAATTAATGCACTGGTACACACAGTGACATTTTCCCAGGCTACCCAATTCAAAATTGGTGAAAAAAAAAGACTGTATGATTGGGAAGTTTCTTGCCAACTTGGAAGAAGAGTTCTTCAGTTATCCATTGTAAGTATTTAAGTTCTCTGGCATGAATTATCTGAAATCATAAACTAAACATTTACCTAAACCCGACTTTTAACTGCAAGATTGTGCAATGCTTCAAAAACCCATTCAGATACCAGATTGTTAAAATAAAACATCATCATTTCGACACACATTCAGCTAAGATCATTCCCAAAAAACAATTTATAATATCAACACATTATTGCACATGCCTAAAAGGGCCAGAAAGAAAGACACAATACAGACCAAAAGGAGGTCCAGACTATGGCTGTCAGAGAGAACCCTTTAAACCAGAGCAGATAAGAGAAAAATCTCATACACCAGTGGGACCATAGCTGTCCCCACAAGGGGACCAGATGTTTTCACAGAGGGGCAACCTGAAATGTAAAATAAAGTGTCTCCATGGTGATTTTACTGCATTTAGTGTCCCCTTTTTCTTTTTCTCTTTTTTTAACAAGACAGAGGTGGCATAATCCTTACAGTGCAGGGAAGGAAGGAGGTAATTCCCTGAATCAACAGGGCTTTGGCAGCTGCTGGGAGTCCCTCAGTTTCTCCTTTTACATACAGGATTAGCTCCTCTGATTCAGTTCCACACCAAGCATGCTCTATCTCCTAACATTTCAGTAGATAGGTCTCACAAAGTTCCGGGGCGGAGGGGGGGTACAAGATTTGTAACTTAAAGTTTGGTTCCTGACCTTGAAGCCAATTAATACCAATTTAATAATGAGGACTGGGTTTTGAGAAAAAGAAAAAAGGAGGTTTATTGCTTGGCTAACAAAGGAGAAACACAGGGGACTCTGCCAAAGTTGTGACTCTCTTTATCTGGAGGGACAAGGGGTTTTAAAGGAGTTTCACTTGTTAACCTGGGAGATACTCTGTTCTTAGGTCCCCAGCAGGCATTTCCCTCTGCAATGGGTGTGCTCCAGGCAGCCAGCTAGTGGCTTCTATCATCCTGCTTCGCAAAGGGGGATAAAGTTCATTGCAGTTCCTTAAAACACAGTCCAAAGGGGTGTCAGGCTTACTCTCTTTATTTCTGATTTTCTTGTCCAATATACTTAAGTTTTTACCACCAAACTCACACAACAAAACGAACAAAAACAAACAAACAAAAAAACAAAAAATAGAACACAGAACACAAATAAACAGAAACCCGGTGGCTAAACACAGAAACAGGGGAACAGTGCAACATCTTGCTAAAGCTCCAGGGTAGAAGCGCGTGCGTGCTCATCGGCACCTCTCTACAGTTCCAGAGGAATTCCCTACAGAACAGAACAGAGGACAGAATGATTCTCGTTACTGTTCTGCACAGAAGTATATGTGAGCCTCCCCGTGCCACATCTCTGTCATCAGAAGAGATCTCCCTTAACTGGATATCAGATGTTATAAAGGAGCCACTTACCTATGGAGGCCTCCTCCATCAGGTGCTTGCTAATAGTTTTAGTGCAGAGGTTCACTGTAGTGCTCCCTGGACTAAAGGCTCTTTTCCAAATATAAAGAAGATGGACCAAATCAGGCCTTCGTGGAGAGCGGTTCCTTGGTGCCTATGGTTGATATACCATTCTAATTTGTGAAAGTGCCACAGAAAATAGGGTAAGCCTCCTTCTCATGGTACGCTTGAAAGCAACTGTTTGGATAAAGTGGTTGCCAAGGCAGAGACCTAATTCAGTTCCTGAAGGATGAGACCTCACCTCATTCCCTTGGTAATGGAACTCTCTGAACTTGGGATCCAGGAAGCCAGGCACACAGAGTCAGTCTCAGTCCCAGTCCCAGTGTCTCACTTGCTTCAATTTAGCAAGGACAGAGTCAGTCTTTCTTGGTACCTACTGATGTGAGGATGGCCAAATGCCAGGAGTTCTCTGAAGAGGGGCCTTTCCTGAAAAAGCAGGTAGTGGCTCACAGCTGGCTCCTGAACACTTCACAAAGTTGGACAAGGAGACCAGATCTGAGACAGGACACGCCATATTGGGGGAACATAGTATGGCCCAGCAGTCAGAGGATACTCTGGAGAGTGAGAGACCTACTTGGGGAAGGAGGTGCCTTTGTGGGTGTAGATGTGTGTTTGTGGTTTTGTCTCATGTTCTGAGAATAGGCAGGAAAGTCGGTTTGTTTGGTTTGGAGTGAACTGTTTCTAGTAAGTTGTTTCACAAGGCGAGTGTTTCTATGTCTGTGTATCCCACAGTGTCCGTGCTTGTAGACATTAGAAAAGAGAATGCATCAATGGATGTTTCCTGTCAAGTAGAAAGCTTCCCAGCATTCATCCTGCCCAATTTATGAATGCACTAGGGCTTGCCTTATCGATGGGCAACACCTGCTATTTTCCTAAGTTCCTGTTTTCTTCCTGAAATCTAGCCACTCTCCAGAATAGGTTCATGCATTTGCATCCAGGATATGTACCACCTCCAACCACTGTGACATGGACATGTACTGGATAGCTGAAGAGAATGGCAAGCATCTCAGAAAAGTCAGATATCAGTGTGACCCGGAAAGTCTCAGTAGAGAAACCCTGCAAAGGGCCTTTTGATTACCTATTGTTCTGTTGCCCTGAATATCAGGAAGTTCTTTGCCTCAGGCCACGCTTTTGTGAAGCCTGAAGAAAACAGTTTTCAAATGGAAATGAATGGGCATCACCTGTGGCTCTTTGCTTAAGTGCGTTGTAAAGGGATGTGTCTGAATCAGCCTCTTGGCCCTGTGTGAGCCTGTGGCTTAGATTATCAGCACCTGATGGGTCTAAAGAAAGATCCCATGTGTGGATCCTTAATCAAAATGGCCAAAAAATCAGTCATTGTTGATGAAGTCTCTCGCATTCCTCTGTAAGGTTAATGACCTCCATCAAGTGAGAAAAGGGATCCATTGGGTCAATTGAGTTCTTCAAAGCCCTGCAGATGCTAGCCCATAGGTTCTTGGGTTTTCTTATGAATCCAATTCAAATAAAGAATCTAAACCCCACAGAGAGTAGGCCTCAAATTGAAGAACAGAGCTGTATTAATGGCAGGCATATTTGATCACTCCTGGTTCACAGGAAGGGTGTTCAGGCCACTCTGACTTTTGGCAAATGAGGGGAAAGGGAGATTATTTGGGACACTGTCTTGTGCTGCGCCTCTCATGGAATCCTCCTGCCAGAAGTTATGATGAGTGTCTATTTGGAAGAAGATGAGTGCCATTTCGGAGTGTTTTGGTTTTAATTGTGGGCATTTGTGTGGCGGTTGGTACAGATAATTGGGTCCACCTTGTCTTGTATTTTGGTGTGATTCCCCTTA
This sequence comes from Callospermophilus lateralis, assembly GCF_048772815.1. Classification (NCBI taxonomy): domain Eukaryota; kingdom Metazoa; phylum Chordata; class Mammalia; order Rodentia; family Sciuridae; genus Callospermophilus; species Callospermophilus lateralis. The sequence continues at coordinate 642,511 of NW_027516139.1, forward strand.
GAGACTGTGTTTTGGAACTGACCTCTGAGAAGGTACAAGGTCCTGTGTCATTGTATATCCATAATTCTAGGACATCTCCACGGAATGTAATTCAAAGCTAAGTATACCAATCAAGGACCAAATGAACTTCTGGGCTTCAAATCTTACCTAGATTTCTGTTTTCATACTTATATTGAAAGGTTAATAAAATAGGTACTTGTCACGTCCTGTTTTTCTGTATGCTTAATAAAACACTGTTGAAATCTTGAGAACTGTTTGCTCTTCTTGTTCCCAGAATGTGCTGCCCCCAACTGCCAAACTGCAGAATGTACTCCATCAACCATTTGCACGCAAACCGCCCACTCGCCCTTAACCATCAATAAACTTCCCTCCCTGCCCTCTCCAAGGAAAATATATAAGCACTTCTTAAGCTGTTCTCAGGGCTCTCTGCTCTATTCAACTGATCTCTGAGCCCTTGCATGCCGGACTCCCAATAAACCCTTTGAGGTTGCATTAGACAGTCTCTTGGTGGTCTCTTCCAGCGACGCTCACCCGACCTTTACTTCTGGTGGCCCCAGCGAGATCCGGCAGCTGCAGATGAAAGACCCCCAATGGGCTCCTCTGGGGGTAAATAAGGCCCCTCTTTCTGGTTTCAGGATTCAGGTTAGGGTTTGACAAAATGGCTATTGGTAAAGAGCGTGAGCTCTCTCCCACGGTGGCTGACACACATGTCACAGAGCCACAGGCCATGTTCCTGTGGGATGGACTCGGGAAATCGAGGAACCATAGTCTCCTCGACTCAGTGATATTTTCTTTCAGATTTGGAATTGGCAGCCCATCAGGATTTGCCCGCTACTCAGTCCTGGTCTCAGTATTGGACGTCCATTGTCTGTCTTTATTGTCTTGTCTTGTCTGTGTCGTGTGTCTTTGCTTTCACTGTCTGTGTATATTTCATTATGGGACAGAGCACTTCAATGCCTCTGTCCCTGACCCTTAATCACTGGACCAAAGTCTGCTTAAGGGCTCAGATTCTTTCTTTTTCATTAAAACACCAGACCTGGCAGATTCTGTGTCTCAGAATAACCCACCTTTGTAGTCGGATGGCCCCTAGAAAGATGTTTCTACTTCGCACTAATTTGAAAAGTCTGAGATATTGTCTTTCAGCCGGGGCCACATAGCCATCCAGATCAATAGCCATATATCTTAACTTGTCAGGACCTCTGCAAATCTCCTCCTCCATGGGTGAAGCCTTTCCTTGTCCCTGCACCCACTCCTACTCCTTCCCCTACGATTCTATCTCTCAAACTCTCTGCTCCTCAACCTCCACCCTCTGTTCTCCCTGAGTCTCAAGACTCTACTCGTCCTTATCCTCTGCCCTTGTCCCCCAACCCCCAAAACCCTGTAAGTAATTCCCCTGCTGCTTACTCAGCCTCTCCACCATTCGAGGAAGCCAGGATGGCCCAGCACCCTCCAGATGACTGTCCAATGGCACACACAGCCCCTCCTTCCCTAGAGGAAGCTGGCCCGGCTAAAAAAACTCAGAGAACTCGCCAACGTTTTCACACCTGCCTACTTGGGATGACTGCCAACAACTCCTAGGGACTCTCTTCACGTCAGAGGAATGAGAGGAAAAACCTCCTGGAAGCTAGAAAAAAATATCCTCGGACTTGATGGGCGACCAACACAACTTCCCAACATAATCAAAGCCGGCTTCCCCTTAAACCAACCCAACTGAGACCCCAACACCTTTGAAGATAGGGAGCATATGTCCAATTATTGCCAGGCTCTAATAGCGGGTATCCAAGGGGCCGCTAGGTGACCAACTAATTTGGCCATGGTAAGAGAAATTATTAAAAGGCCTGATGAATCTACCTCTATGTTTCTAGAGAGAATTATGGAGGCATATAAGAGATATACTCCTTTCGATCCTCAGGCAGCAGATCAAAAGGCAACTGTCATGATGGCCTTAATTGGGGAAGCTGCCATGGATATTAAAAAAAAAAAAGTTAAAAGAGAGATTTAGTCAGAGAAGCCAAAAAAATATACTATAAAAGAGAAACAGGGAAAAAGAAAGGGAGCAAAGGGATGATGAAAGAAGCAAAAGAAAGACTAAGGCATTGACTTAGATCCTGGTCACAACAAGAAAGAGGCCAGAAATTAAGACATAAGGTGACAGGAAGGGATACCTGGGCCCGTGCCAGAGGCCACCCCTGGCCTCAGATCAATGTGCCTACCGTAAAAAAAAAGGACACTGGGCCAAAGAGTGCCCTATAAAGAGACAGACACGCCAGCCAGCCATTCTGACTCTGGAGGATGACTAAGAAAGTTGGGGCTCAGATTCCTTCCCCTAGCTCAGGGTAACTTTTGAAGAGTAGGGGACCCCAGTAAACTTTGAAATGAATACAGGAGCAGTATACTCAGCCCTTAGGGCCCCATTGGTCCGTCTATCAAATAAAAGGTCTGTAGTTCAAAGGGCTAATGGCAGTAAATATCGGGCTTAGACTACTAAGAGGACCATGGACCTGGGGAAAGGAAAAATCCATCACTCCTTCCTAGTAATCCCAGAATGCCCGCACCCATTGATGGGCAGAGATCTGCTCACCAAGCTCTGGGCCAAAATAACTTTTAACCCTGAAAGCCCCCAAAAGAAATTTCTAAATCCTTCAGTAAAAACTCCTATAGTCACGGCTGTAACTATATTAGTAGAAGATAAACATCCACTCTTCACACCCCCCAAGACTGATCAAACAGGCAAGCTACCGCAGAAATGGATAACAGATTACCCAGATGCCTGGGCAAAAACTGCTGTGTTAGGCCTGGCCGTGAAACAACCTCCAATAACAGTGGAGTTAAAAACCTCAGCCTCCCCAATCAATGTCAAATAATATCTTCTAAGCATAAAAAGCTAAAGATGGGATAAGGCCCTATATTCAGAAATATCTGGCCTTAGGGGTCCTAAGGCCCTGTCAATTGGCCTGGAACACTCCCCTGTTATTAGAAGAAAAAGCCAGGAACCGGGGACTATCAACCTGTTAAAGACCAAAGAGAGATCAACAACAGAGTGCAGGACATTCACCCCACAGTACCTAATCTGTTCAAACTGCTTAGCACTCTGAACCCTGAGCAGAAATGGTATACTGTTCTGGACTTAAAACAAGCTTTCTTTTGCTTGCCTCTGCATAAAGATAGTCAGTTGCTGTTTGCTTTTGGGTGGGTAGACCCAGAAACCGGAAAGTATAGTCAACTAACTTGGACTAGACTCCCAGAGGGGTTCAAAAACTCCCCCACTCTCTTTGATGAAGCCCTCCACAGAGATCTCAACAATTTCAGAACTACACACCCCGAAGTCACCCAGCTTCAATACGTGGATCACCTGCTACTGGCATCCAACACCAAGGAAAACTGAACTGGGACCCAAGCACTATTATCGGAGCTTGCTCAACTCGGGTATAGAGCTTCTGCCAAAATTGCCCAATTTGCCAGCAAGAAGTAACCTTCCATGACTATTTCCTCAGGGGCGGTAAACGATGGCTCACTGAGCCCAGAAAACAAACCGTTGAGCAGATACCAACCCCATCTTACAGCAGACAACTAAGAGAGTTTCTTGGGATTGCTGGGGTTTGCAGGTTATGGATAAATGGGTTCGCGTCCTTAGCTGCTCCTTTATACCCGCTGTTAAAGGGAGATGCCCAATTCCAATGGACCCCTGAGTAACAGGAAGTTTTAGATAACATCTAAGGACACTGACACTGAACGCCTCAACTTTACTGAGCTCAGCCTGCAATTACAGAAAGCCCTACACTAAGTTAAAAATGTACGTCAACTCACTCACCTTGGTTCAAAGAAACTGCAGGCACTCCTGTAGGATTAAGAACAGAGTTTTCCACTAACCAACACACAGCGAAAGAAAAAAACTGAACCGGTAACAAAAGCCTGTTGGGTCAGTCAATTGTTTAATGCTTACCCTTCCAAGTTTCTTAGAGGAAAGCACCTATGAAGAACCAGACCAGGAAAATTCTGGGAAGTGGACATTACTGAAATTAAGCCAGCAAGGTATGGACTTAAATATCTCCTAGTCTTTGTCGATACATTTTCAGGATGGATTGAAGCCTTACACACACACACACACACACACACACACAGGAAGAAAAAAAAAAAAAACAACGGCCCAAATGGTTCTCAAGAAGATCGTGGAAGATATTTTTCCAAGATATGGTCTGTTTAAGGTAATAGGGTCTGATAATGGACTTGTGTTCATGGCCCAGGTAAGTCACGTGTGGATTAATTGTAAGTTACATTATGCTTATATACCCCAGAGCTCAGGAGAGGTAGAAAAAATAAATAGAACCATTAAAGAGACCTTAACAAAATTAAGCTTAGAGACTGGCATAAAAGATTGGACTATGCTCCTGCCTTATGCACTGTTTCATGCGAGAAATACTCCCTCAGTTTCTCTGTGTAACCTCACCCCCTATGAAATTCTCTATGATGCCCATCATCCAGTAAGGGACCTAATCCCCAACACTAAGGCCTAACAATCCCTTCCACACCCCTTGCTTGACAGACTTAAAGCCATTGAAAGAACTCAGTGATAACTGTGGAAACAGCTGGCCACTGCCTACCAACCTGGGGACGAGGGGATTCCACATCGATATCAAGTAAGAGACTTCGTCTACATAAGACAACATCAGGTGTCATTCCTAGAACCCCGCTGGAAAGGAACATACCAGGTGCTACTTATAACACCTACAGCGGTAAAAGTAGACAGAATCACTTTTTGGATCCATGCCTCTCATCTAAAGCCTTCGCTGTGTCCAGACTCTGGTTGGAAACTGGAAAAGACTGGTAACCATTTCAAATTTCGTATTCGCTATGTGGACAAGACTGTAGACTCTCAACTTGGCCACCAGTACTCCTAACCCTCATCAGCCTGTTCAGCAGTGAAGGCTGATCTCAAATCCTACTAGACAAGAAGTATGGTATATCTCGCATACAGCCCCCTTAGGGACCTGGTGGCTATCTCTTCACCCAGACATTTTTCAGCTTGGTATACGTCTTTCCTATTGAGATAACCCTGATGAAGAGGATCCGACTAAAGTTTCATTAAATCCCTTCCGTTCCATAGATAATTGAAACAAACATTATGGATGCACAGAAACGCGAGCCAGATTCAGGTTGGCTAGCCTAGATTATGATGTATGCCCGGCGGACTATCAAAGCCACAAACAGCCATGGCTGTGTGGGGGAAAAGCCAACTTCTTGTGTAACTCATGAGGATGTGAGCATACCGGGGCTGCCTGGTGGAACCCAAACTCCTCATCACATTCAGTACACAGCATTGGCCATATTACCAATTAGACAACCAAAAGCTATGGCCCCCAGAGAGTTCTCTAGATCCTCAAATTCTGCGTGACATTTTTAACTTCGGCAAGTGCTCAAAAGGGGAAAATTCCCCTATGTGGAATCCTTTTCCCTCCTTCACTCACATCCTGTACTATGCTTCTCCAATAGTTCCTCACCCTCAGTCTTCTGCTCTAGAGTCTCTGCTGTCACTCCCACCTCAGCAACGTGATTTCTCACCTCCAATTACTAGATCAAAAACCCAAACCTCTGCCAGTTCTCAGACCATTGCCCCCTTGCTGAGGTAGCAGGTACCGAGGTACCCCTCCACTCACTCACTCCTCTCTTTTTCTGTCTGTGCGTGCACTAGGTCCCACCAAGTCCTCTAAGAAGCTAAACCAAAGCTCAAACCAGCTGAGAAGAGCCCTCAGACCCCTATCCAAGATGTAATAAAAATGGCCTTTAAAGTTGCTTTGTCATCACTGAACACAGGTTTCTAAAAATTTAAAGTCCCTCAGGGGTTTTTGGAATACTCACTCCCATCTTCACCTCTGCTCTACCTGTTCTACTGCTCAAGTTTTGTTCTAGGAAAATCCCAAACCCCTTTTCCATTATTCTTTTACATCTCATCTTCCTCATTCTCAGATCCATGGAGCTGCTCTCAGCCTCGCCTTCCCAGTCTTCCCCCTCTGTACCAGGTCCATAGATATGTCTTAAATAACCTTCTCCAGAAGTCTTCACCGAGGCTTACATTAGGTCTTTCAGCAAAAGAGTCCCTCTGAAAGAGTTCAATGTAGATAAACTTCCACTTTTCGTGTTGCCCTGTTCTACTTGGCCACTGGCTGGAAAAATCACCACCCCTAAGCTTGACACCGCCTTACTAGGTTTTCACAAAATATGTGAACAAAGCCTCTGGCCTTGAGCTGGGGCTTCACAGAGATGACTACATTTCTAAGATAAAAAAGTTACCAACTGGGCTTCATGGTGACAGCTGGCAGGGAGAAAAAAAAGAGACAAAAAAGCTCTCCCTTTCCAAGGTGTCCTTGAAAAGTTAACTTGCCCAGAACAGAGGAACAAAAACAGAAACAAAAACTGATTTTTGTGAATTTCTACAGACTGTGAACTTCTGATCCACTTCCCTTACATGTTGGGTACAAATTCTAAAACTACCAAAACTTGGGGTTCAGGGGATTAATTGATTACAACAGAAGCAATGCCCTCTAAATCCGGATGCAACCAAATAAGGCTGTTTTCCTGTGTTTGGTGCTATCTTAGGTCCCTTTCCTTTTCCATCCCTACAACAGTATAATTCTATACACTTTAACATTATTTATGTTTTCATAAAATGGTCAATATATGTGATTAATTATGTAATGATGCAGATGTTTTCCAGAGTTCTCTATCATGACGTAGGTTCATTTAAAGATCAAATAGGGGGGCATACAACCCGGTTCCAGCGGGAACCTGTATCCCTCACTTTAGCCATCCTATTAGAAATAATAGTTGCTTAAGGGGTGGGCTAGTCCATGAGACACAACAAAGACACAATTAGAAGCAGAAATAGGCCAAACCTTAAAGACATTAATAACCGACATCACAGCTTTACAGGAATTTTAACCTCTCTCTTTCTGAAGTTGTTTTACAAAGCAGGCGAGTGTTGGACCTCCTCTTCATGAGAGAAAGGTGCCTTTTTGCTTGCATTGAGGGAAGAATGTTGTTTTTGTGCCGACAATACTGGAGTTGTAAAAGAATCTATGAAGAAATTAAGAAAACGACTTGAAGAGCGTCAAAGAGAGACAGAGGCCCCAAAAGGGAGGTTTGAGTCTTGGTTCACATAGTGACCTGATTAACTGCGCTTTTATCTGCCATGGCCGGTCCATTAAAATTCCTCATATTATTGCTAACTGTAGGACCCTGTTTGCTCAACCGTGTAGTTTTCTTTCTAAACCAAATCGAACCTGTTATTAATCCTAACCATACACTGTTCTCTCAATCTAATTTTACAGAAGAGAAGGGACAGAATTGGTATTAAAATACAGGAAAATAGAGGATCTTCCACCTGCTGAAAACCTCAAAGGTCCACGTAGAAATGATCCCTGGAGAAGATGTAGGCAAGTATGAAGGACCTGAGAGAGCAAAAGTCTTCCATGGCAAACAACCTGCTCAGGATGAAGGGATGTGTCTGAATCAGCCACTCTCTTCTTAATGTAGAGAAGATGGACCAAAGCAGGCATGTGTTGAGAGCTGCTCCTGCATGCCTATGGTTGACATACCTCTCTGACCTGTGAAAGTGTCACAGGAAGTAGGAGCAGCCTCCCTCTCATGGGAACCTTGGAAGCAACTGTTAGGACAAAGTTGTTGCCAAGGCAGTGACCTCATTCAGTTCCAAAATTAAGTGACTTCACCTAACTTCCTTGGTGATGGAACTCTCTGAACTTGGAATCCAGGAAGCCAGGAACCCAGAGCCAGTCCCAGTCCCAGTCCCAGTGGTCAAACTTATTTTGATTTACCAAGGACAGACTCAGTCTTTCTTGGGACCTACTGATGTAAGGATGGCCAAATGCAAGGAAAGCTATGAAGAGGGGCCTTTCCTGAGAAAGCACACAGTGGCTCACCGCTGGCTCCTGACAACTTCACAGAGTTGGCCAAAAGACCAGATTTGAGACAGAACAGGCTATTTCCAGGGAACATAATAAGGCCCACCAGACAGAGGACACTCCGGATAGTCACAGACCTACTTGGGGGAAGGAGGTGCCTTTGTGGTGTGGGTGTGGGTTTGTGGTTTTGTCTCATGTTCTGAGAATAGGTATGAAAGGTGGTTTGTTTTGTTTGGAGTGAACTTTTTCTAGTAAGTCGTTTGACAAGGCGAGAATTTCTATGTCTGTGTATCCCACTGTGTCCGTGGTTGTAGACATTAGAAAACAGAATGCATCAATTAATATGTCCTGTCTAGTAGAAAGCTTCACAGCATTCATCCTGCCCTATTTATGAATGGACTGCAGCTTGCCTTATTGATGTGCAACACCTGCTATCTTCCTTAGTTTCTGTTTTATTCCTGAATTCTGGCCACTCTCCAGAATAGGTTCATGGTTTTCTGTTTAAGATATGTACAACCTCGAAGCTCTGTGACATGACCATGTCCTGTATAGCTGAAGGGAATGGTGAGCATCTCAGAAAACTCAGATATCAGTGTGACCAGGAAAGTCTTAGTGGAGAAACCCTGCTTGGGGCCTTTTGTTTACCTACTCTTCTGTTGCCCTGAATGTCAGGAAGGTCTTTTCCGCAGTCCACCACTTTGTGAAGCCTGAAGAAAACAGTTTTCAAATGGAAATGAATGGGCATTACCTGTGGCTCTTTGCTTAATTGCTTTGGAAAGGATGTGTCTGAATCAGCTTATTTACCCTGTGTGAGGCTGTGGCTTAGATTCTCAGGTCCTGATGGATCTAAAGAAAGATCCCATGTGTACATCCAAAACCAAAATGGCCAAAAGAGCAGTCCTTGTGGATGAAGTCTCTCGCCTTCCTCTGTAACTTTCCTGACCTCCATCAAGTCAGATTAGGGATCCTTTGGGTCAAATGAGTTCTTCAAAGCCTTGCAGAGTCTAGCCCATAGTTGCTTGGGTTTTCTCAAGACTCCAATTCACATGAAGAATCCAAACCCCACAGTCATTTGGCCTCAAATTGAAGAAGCGGAGCAGCATTAACGGGAGGCCTATTTAATCTCTTCTGGTTCACAAGAAGGGTGTCCAGGCCACCCTGAATTTAGGCAAATTAGGTGCAAAAGAGCTTATTTTGGACACGGTCTTGGGCTATGCCCCTCATGGAAAACTCCAGCCATAGTGGAGTTTATTGTGAGTGTCTATATGGAAGAAGATGGGCGCAACGTTGGAGTGTTTTGGTTTAAATTGTGGTCATTTGGGTGGCGGTTGGAAGAGATGACTTGGTCCACATGTTCTTGAACTCTGGTGTGATTCCCTTAGAGTCTGAGTTCTTCAACTGACCTCAGAGAAGTATTGCCATGAATAGTGTTGAGATTTTTGGAAGCCAGGCATGAGCATCGCCCTTGGAAACTGAGTTCTAGGCCCAGGGTGGCTTTCCACAGAGCACTGAGCCTCTCAGCCAGGATACCACAAATTTTATTCTGAAAAACTTGACACCCATAGTTGAGAGTCAAAACTCATATGGACCTCATATTGTAGACCTAAATGGGCATAGCATCATATGATCTTCTGGCCACTCTTTGGGAAGCCTTACCTGTGAGTGTTCTCCAGAGATTTCATTGAAATGAGCTTCCTAACCATTTAATGGTTCCTGAAAGAATTGAAACTCACAGTGCCTCCAACTTCATCCTTGAAAAATGGCTAGATAAATACCATGAAATTTTTGAATTTCCCATCACCAGGTGGCACTGGAAAACCTTTTGATGTCCTGTTGCTGATCATGAATATACCAGACAGTGCCTTGATTGACTAGGTTTCATGTAAATGGTGTAGAACAGAGATGCCAGTAAGTTGGACTCTGTTGAGTAGTAGGTTAGAGCAGTGGTGGGCAGGTATGTGATAAAACATCTGTGGTGGGGCCATGTGGATCATCCATTGGCTTCCAAATGGCTTGTGACTGACATGGTGCAGCCAGCAGAACCTTCCATGTAAAGGCAAGTTGTTATATGGAGAGGTTTCAGGACATTGTTCAGAATCAGGTTGCTATGGTCAAGGGGGCAAGATATGTGGGATTGGATCCTGGTTCTTGTATCCTCCTGCAAAACCTGACCCACCATACATGACAGAACTTCCTCTTGCATTGTGACCCAGTTGAACTCCTTGTATTTTGTGAAGCAAATACCAAACTCTCAGTGCAGCAGGAAGAAACACCACGAAAATGGAAGATGACCATATGCCTTCACAGTGCACACCGGCACACATTTAGCCCCCAGTGGCCACAGTTTATCTAAAAAGAGAATTCAGCACTGCTGCCTCATGTACATTGGGAAATAAGAAACCATGTCCTCCAGGTCTCATAGATGCAGACCAAGCTTTTATGGTCTCCCTAGAAAGGAAGCTAAAGCTCTTGACAACAACATATTTTTCAAGTGCCCAACCTCACAGGCAGTTTCTCAAGAAGTCTCTAGGCCAGCAGACCTCCATGTTTGTGGAGTTTTTACCCTGTCCCATACTTTTGGAAACTACTCTACCACTTCCAAGGTTGTGAGCTCCTGAGCATATTGCATTCCACAAATTTATTCACAGATTTTCTAAATCTTCTCCTCTAATTGTGTCTTTCTTGGGGTGAAGGGATTGTCAAGGCATTGTTCTGGTTGAGAGTGGGAATAATTTTGTGTAGCACATATTTACATACACATTGGATTCATTGTTCAATTTTCCATTCGAAATACTGAATCCTTGACACTAACCCATACCCTACTAGACTCTGACTACTAATGCTAATATGATGGAGAAAAATAACCGAAACAGAATAGAAATACTAGCATTTCAGAAGAGGCATGGTGTATAGTTGGTCTTGCCTTTTGTATGATATAGGGTAGGAGTTATAAATCTTGTCAATTTTTTGTTGAAATAGTTCTGCATGTGTTTTTAAAGTTAACACATCTGTGAATTCCTGTCTCCATTTTTCTGTAGCCTATTCAGCACATGTATTTTTATACGCACATATAGAATCCTACCTGGTATCACACGTATATTCTTGAGAGGTGGCTAACTTGGCAGATACAAAGTGTGAGAAGAGATCACTCCTCATTAATACTTTTGGAACTGAAAATTCAGACTATGAGTGAGCTTCTTAGTTCAAGAACATTATACATAAATCCATGTTCAGTAAAATTAATATTTTTGGATCTGTGGATGATATATATTTCACAATGAATTTTAATTGGCATACATATTGCTACTTTTCAATGTCTCTGTGTGTGTTTTGTGTGTGTGTGTGTGTGTGTGTGTATATATATATATATATATATATATATATATATATATATATACTCTCTAGATTTTTCAAAATATAAAATATATGTGTCCTATTATACACTCCCTAAATTCATTCTTGTTCATGTATGTGGTTTTATATTAAACTTTTCATAAGATTATTTTAAAAATATTCATCCACCTGAAATACATATTTGTTTTCTAGTACTAAAAAGTTACTTCAGTGAATGGTGCAAACAAATCCTTTTATTTTTACAGTAGCTGACCCACTTTAACATCAATGCAAGTAGATTCCTATGGGACATGATGTGTATTTTGACGTTCATTTTTATTAAACACTGGTACATTACTATTTCTGCAGTTTTTGTACATCATAGAATATACATTTCATCCACAAGTTCACAAATTTAAAGAAATTTGTAACACATTCAATCACTTCCTGCTTCAGAACATATGTATTCCTCCTTGTTTTTGACTGGTCATTTCATGAGACTTCTTTCCAAACACATTATTTTCGATTTCCATAATCAATTTTGAAGCAAAATTCACACACTCTTTATGATAAACCACAACCGTAATATTACCATTAGATGTATTACTGGTTGGAATGAATGTATATATATATCAATATATGATTCCTGTGTATTTTCAGATATCAATTCAATCCATTATTTAAAGTTGGAACAAGTTATATTATTTATTCGCAGTATGGTCTATTCATGCATTATCTCTATATTCATACATACATGGTACACCTATATGTACCTCCAATACTAATTTATACCCCTTCAAAATATTGCTCCAAGAAATGGTGCAAGAAAGACTCATGTCACCTGATCTACATATACGTTTTATCACAGTAATATTCTGGCCACAAAATGCAAAGTCACACTTACGATTGTACCAAAGCCTAAATGGAATGTGAGTATGGGTTATGAAAATCACCCATGTCCACGTTGCCTAATGCTCTCAAATGTCAATCCTATTGGTGACTACATATTTGTTACTTCCTAAGATTATATATTCAATCTCAAGCCTGTTGAAAGTGTCTATTGCTATCACTCACTTTATACTTTGCCTGATTTCCTAATGTCGCTATTGATATCTGCTTTCCTACATATTTTCCCCAGTTCATCACTGTGACTGACTCTTCACATGTGCTGACATTTACATTTTCTGTCTACCTGAAAACCTATTGCTAAAGAACTATTTGTCCAAATGCTATACTCACACTTTTTTCTAATCCTACCAACTATCTTCCTAATCCTACCGACTCTCCCTCTTTGAATGGTTGTTCTCCTCAACATTCAATCATCCAAGGTATCAGGTCCTATGCCATTGTGTATAGATTTATCTGAGACATCTGTGCAGAACATAATTAAATGCTAAGTATACCAATCAAGGACCTAATGCCCTTCTGGGCTTCAAATGTTACCGAGATTTCTGTTTTCATTCATATATTTCACCTATATAATCTTATATATATCGCAGGTTCCCAATACCATTATTCATCCAGCAGAATGATCCTAACCCAAATCAAACATGTTATTAACCGTAACCATACACTGTTCCCTCAATCTAACTTTACAGAATAGCAGGGACAGAGTTGGTCTTACAATACAGGAATGTAGGAGATCTTCAACCTGCAGAGAACCTCAAAGGTCCATGCAGAAATGATCCCTAAAGAAGATGTAGGCAGCTATGAAGGACCTGAGAGTGCGAAAGTCATCTTTCATGACAAAAAAAAAAAAACATGTCAGGATGAAGGGATGTGTCTGAAGCAGTCTCTCTCTTCTTAATGTAGAGAAGATAGACCAAACCAGGCTTGTGTGGAGAGCTGTTCCCGGGTGCCTGTGGTTGATATTCCATTCTAGCTTGTGAAACTGTCATAGGAAGTAGGGGCAGGATCCATCTCAGGGACCCTTGGAAGCAACTGTTAAGACAAAGTGGTTGCCAAGGCAGTGACCTCATTCAGTTCTAGATGAAGTGACCTATGTCACTTTCTTGTTGATAGAACACTCTGAACTTGGGATCCAGGAAGCCAGGCACCCTGAGGCAGTCCCAGTCCAAGTCCCAGTGGTCTCAAATGTTTGGATTTAAGAAGGACAGAGTCAGTCTTTCTTGGCAACTAAATTGAAGATGGACAAATGCCAGGAAAGCTCTGAAGAGGGGCTTTACCTGAGAAAACAGGCAGTGGCTCACCGCTGGCTCCTGATAACATCACAGTTTTGGCCAAGGAGACCAGATCTGACATAGCACAGCCCGTTTCGGGGGAACATAGTATGGCCCACCAGTCAGAGGACGCTCTGGATAGTCACAGACCTATTTGGGGAAACAAGGTGCCTTTGTGGGTGTGTGTGTGTGTGTGTTTTTGATTTTGTCTCATGTTTTGAGAATATGTAGGAAAGTCGGTTTGTTTGGTTTGGAGTGGACTGTTTCTAGTAAGTCCTTTGAGAAGGCGAGTGTTTCTATGTCTGCATATCCCACTGTGTCCGTGGTTGTAGACAATAGAAAAGAGAATGCATCAATAGATGTGTCCTGTCTAGTAGAAATCTTCGCAGTATTCATCCTGTCCAATTTATGAATGGACTGCAGGTTACCATATGGATGGGCAACACCTACTACCTTCCTACATTCGTGATTTCTTCCTGAATTCTGGCCACTCTCCCATAGGCTCATGGTTTTGTGTTCAAGATATGTATCTCCTCCACAATCTGGGACATGGCCATGTACTGGATAGCTGAAGAGAATGGTGAATATCTCAGAAAACTCAGATATCAGTGTGACCAGGAAAGTCTCAGTGGAGAAAATCTGCTTTGGGATTTTGCTTACCTATTGTTCTGTTGCCCTGAATGTAAGGAAGGTCTTTGCCTAAGGCCCCACATTTCCAATGCCTGAAAAAAACAGTTTTCAAATGGAAATAAATGGGCATCACCTGTGGCTCCTGGCTTTATTGCTTTGCAAAGGGATATGTCTGAATCAGCCTCTCAGTGCAGTTTGAGATTATCGCTTAGATTCTCAGCACCTGATGGATCTAAAGAAAGATCCCATGTGTGCATCCAAATCCAAAATGGCCGAAAGAGAAGTCATTGTGATGAAGTCTCTTGCCTTCCTCTGTAAGGTTCCTGATCTCCATCAAGTGATAACAGGGATCTTTGGGTCAACTGAGTTCTTCAAGCCCTGCAGAGGCTAGCCCATAGGTTCTTGGGTTTTCTTATGACTGCAAATCACATAAAGAAACTATACCCGACAGTCAGTATGCCTCAAATTGGAAAAGCGGAACAGTATTAATGGCATGCCTCTTTGATCAGTCCTGGTTCACATTAACGTTGTCCAGGAAACACTGACTTTAGACAAATGAAGGGCAAGGGAGCTTATTTTGACATTGTCTTGGGCTGTGTGCCTCATAAAAACTTCCAGCCAAGGTTATGATGAGTGACTATATGGAAGAAAATGAGGGCCATGTGGGAGTGTTTTGGTTTTAATTCTGGTCATTGGTGTGGCGGTTGGAAGAGATGACTGGGTCAACTGGTCTTGAACTCTGGTGTGTTTCCACGTAGAGACTGAGTTTTGAAACTGATCTCAGAGAAGTATTGCCATGAATTGTGTTGGGATTTTAGGAGGCCACGCATGAGAGTCGCCCTTGGAACCTGAGATCTAGGACCAGGGTGGCTTTCCACAAAGAACTGGGAATCTCAGCCTGGATATCACATGATTTTATTCTGAAAGACTTGGCAGCCATAGCTGAGAGTCAAAAGACATAGGACCTCACATTGTAGACCTCAATGGTCCTGGCTTCAAGTGACCTTTGTCCACTCTTTGGAAAGCCTTGCCTGTGAGAGTTCTCTAGAATTTTCTTTGAAATGAACTTTCTCAACATTTAATGGTACCTGAATAATTGAAATCCACAGTGCATCCAACGTCGTCCTTGAAAAATGGCTAGATAAATAACATGAAATTTTTGAAATTTCCATGACCAGGTGGAACTGCAGAAACTTTCGATGTCCTGTTGCTTACCATGAGTGTACCAGACAGTGCCTTGATTGACAGGGTTTCATGAAATTTGTTTAGAACAGAGAAGCCAGTATTTTGGAGCCTGCTGAGTAGTGGGCCTAGAGCAGTGGTGGAGAGGTGTGTGATAAAACATCATGGTGGGGCCATTTGTATCTGCCATTGGCTTCCAAATGGCTTGTAACTGACAGAGTGCAGACATCAGACCCTTATATGTAAAAGCATCTTGTTATATGGCGTAGTTTCAGGGCAATGTTCAGAATCAGGTTGCTATGGACAAGCGGGCAATCTTTGAGAGATAGAAGCCTGGTTGGTGAATTTTCTTGCAGACCCTGACCCACCACACGTGACAGAACTACCTCAAGCACTGTTTCCCAGTTGAACTCCTTGTATTTCGTGAAGCATGAACCAAACTCCAAGTGCAGCAGCAAGAAACACCACGAAAAGTGGAGGATGACCAAATGGTTTCACAGTCCACACGGGGGACAATAAACCCCCAGTGCCCACAGTTTACCTACAAAGAGAGAATTCAGCACTGCTGCCTCGTGTTCATTGGAAAATGAGAAATGTTGTCCTCCAGGTCTCATAGATGCAGACACAGCTTTGAGGGTCTCACTACAAAGGAAGCTTAACTCCTGACAACAACCTATATTTCAGTGCCCAATTTCACTGGCAGTTTCTCAAGAAGTTTTAGGCAAGCAGAGCTTCATGTTTGTGGAGTGTGTACCCTGTCCTTACTTTTGGAAACTCCTATTCCACCTCCAAGTTTGTGCACTCCTGAGCATTTTCTATTCCAGAAATGTAATCACAGATTTTGTAACTCTTCTACTCTAATTGTGTCTCCCTTGGGGCGAAAGTAATGACAAGGCATTGTTCTGGATGAGAGTCAGAAGATTAATTTTTCTATTTTCCATTTGAAATTCTGAATCCCTGACACTAACCCATATTCTACTAGACTCTGACTACTAATCCAAATATGATGGAAGAAAATAACCCAAACAGTACATAAATACTTGCAGTTCAGAGTTGGACTTGCCTTTTCCATGATAAAGGGTAGGTGTTATAAATCTATTCAATATTTAATTGAAATAGTTCTCCATGTGTTTTTAAAGTTAACAAATATGTGAATTACTGTCTCCCATTCTCTGGAGCTTATTCAGCACATGTATTTTTATATGCACAAATAGAATCCTACAAGGTATCACACGTACATCCTTGTGAGGTATATGACTTAGCAGATACAAAGTGTGAGAAGTGATCACTCCTCCTAAACGCTGTTGGAACTGAAAATTCAACCTATGGGTGAGCTTCCCAGTGGAACAACATTATACATAAACCCATGTTCACTAAAATGAATGTTTTTGCATCTTTATGATATATATTTCATGATGAATTTCGATTGGCATATATATTGCTACTTTTTAATGTCTGTGTTAGTGTGTGTGTGTGTGTGTGTGTGTGTGTGTGTATTATGTATATATATATATATGTATATATATATATATATGGAGAGTATATATATATATATATATATACTCTCCATATTTTTAAAAATATGAAATATGTGTGTCTTATATACACTCCCTAAATTCATTCATGTTCATGTATGTGGATTAATAATCAACTTTTCACAAGATTATTCTTAGAAATATTCATCCATCCGAAATACATATTTGTTTCCTAGTACTGAAAACTAACTTCAGTAAAAGGTGCATACAAATCCTAATATGTCTACTTTAACTGACCCAGTTTAACATCAATGCATGTAGGTTCCTATGGGACATGATGTGTATTTTGACATTAATTTTTATTCCACACTGGTACATTACTATTTCTTCAGTTTATGCAAATCTCAGTATATATATTTTATTCACTAGTTAGCAAATTTATAGGCATTTGTTTCACTTTCAATCACTTCCTGCTCCAGAACACATGTATTCCTCTATGTTTCTTGACTGGTCTATTCATGAGACTTTTTTCCAAATATATTATTTTCGATTTCCATAATCAATTTTGAACCAAAACTCACACACCCTTCATGATAAACCATAATCCTAAGATTATCGTTAGATATATAACTGGTTGGAATGAATGATTGCATATCAATATAAAATTTCTTATAAATTTTCAGATATTTATTCAATCCATTATTTAAAGTGGATCCAGTTATATTATTTATTCACAGTATGGTCTATTCATGCATTATGTCTATATTCATTGAAACAGGGTACACCTATTTGTACCCCCATACTAATTTGTAAGTCTTCAAAATATTGCTCGTAGAATTGGTGGAAGAAATACTCTTTTCACCTGATCTACATACACATTTTATTACAGAAATATTCTGGACACAAAAAGCAAAGGTCACACTTACAATTGTACCAAAGCGTAAATGGAAAGTGAGCATGGATTACTAAAAACATCCATGTCCAGGTTGCCTAATGCTCTCAAATATCAATTCTATTTTTGACTACATATTTGTTTCTTCTTAAGATTATATATTCAACTTCAAACCTGTTGACAATGTCTAACCCTATCACACAATTTGTACTTTGCTTGATTTCCTAATGTCTCTATTGATATCTGCTTTCCTATATTTTTCCCCAGTTCATCATTGTGACTGACTCTTCACATGTGCTTACATTTACATACACTCTCTACCCGAAATCTTATTGCAAAAGAACTTTTGGTCCAAATCCTATACTCACTCTTCTTTCTAAACCTACCAACTACCTTCCTAATCCTACCGACTATCAGTTTTTGACTGGATGTTCTCTTCAACATTCAATATCCAAAGTACAAGGTACGATGCCAGTGTATATTGATTTATCTGAGACATCTGTGCTGCACATTACTCAAAGCTAAGTATCCCACTCAAGTCCCCAATGCCCTTCTGGGCTTCAAATCTTACCTAGATTTCTGCTTTCATACTTATGTTTCACATATATACTCTTGTAAATATCGCATTTTGCCAATACCATTATTCATCCCGCAGAATGATTTGTAACCCAAATTGAACATGTTATTAACCCTAACCATACACTGTTCCCTCAGTATAACTTACTTAAGAGCAGGGACAGTGTGGGTCTTACAATATAGGAATGTAGATGATCTTCCACCTGCTGAGAACATCAAAGATCCATGGAGAAATGATCCTTGCAGAAGATATAGGCAGCTATGTAGGACCTGAGAGAGCAATAGTCATCTTCCATGGCAAACAACCTGGTCAGGATTAATTGATAGTCTGAATCAGCCTCTCTCTTCTTAATGAAGAGAAGATGGACTGAACCAGGCCTCTGTGGAGAGCTGTTCCCTGGTGCCTATGGTTGATATACCATTCTAACTTCTGAATGTGTCACAGGATGTTGGGGCAGCCTCCATCTCATGGGAACCCTGGATGCAACTGTTAGCACAAAGTGGTTACCAAGGTAGTGACCATATTCAGTTCCTGAAAGAAGTGACCTCACTTCACTTCCTTGGTGATGGAATTCTCTGAACCTGGGATCCAGGAAGGAAGGCACCCAGAGCCAGTCCCACTCCCAGTTCCAGTGGGCTAACTTGTTTGCTTTTCCCAAAGACATTATCAGTCTTTCTTGGTACCTACTGATGTGAGGATGGAAAAATGCCAGCAGAGCTCTGATGAGGGGCCTTTCCTGAGAAAGCAGGTAGTGGCTCACCTTTGGCTCCTGACAACTTCACAGATTTGGACAAGGAGACCAGATCTGAAACAGGACAGGCCATTTTGTGGGAACATAATATGGCCCACCAGTCAGAAGACACTCCGGATAGTCACAGACCTATTTGGGGGAAGTAAGTGCCTTTGCCGTTGTAGGTGTGAGTTTGTGGTTTTTTCTCATGTTCTGAGAATAGGTAGGAAAAGTGGTTTGTTTGGTTTGGAGTGGACTGTTTCTAGTAAGTCGTTTGACATGGTGAGTGTTTCTAGGTCTGTGTATCCCACTGTATCCGTGGTTGTAGACATTAGAAAAGAGAATGCATCAATGGATGTGTTGTCTCTAGTTGAAAGCTTCCCCGCATTCATACTGCCCAATTAATGAATGGACTGCAGCTTGCCTTATGGATGGGCAACATCTACTATCTTCTAAAGTTCCTGTTTTCTTCGTGAATTCTGGCCACTCTCCAGAATAGGCTCATGGTTGTGTTTCCCAAATATGTAACACCACAAGATTCTGTGACATGGCCATGTGCTGGATTGCTGAAGGGAATGGGAGCATCTAAGAAAACTCAGATTTCAGTGTGACCAGTAAAGTCTCAGTGGAGAAACCCTTCTTTGGGCCATTTGCTTACTTCTATTTCTATTACCCTGAATGTCAGGAAGGTCTTTGCCTCAGGCCACCCCTTTGTGTAGCCTGAAGAAAACTGTTTTCATATGGAAATGTATGGACATCACCTGTGGCTCTTTGCTTAATTGATTTGGAATGAGATGTGTCTGAATCAGCCTCTTGTCCTTGTATGAGGTTGTGGCTTTGATTCTCAGCACCTGATAGATCTAAAGAAAGATCCCATGTGCTTCCAAAACTAAAATGGCCAAAAGAGCAGTCATTGTTGATGAATATTTTTGCCTTCTTGTTTTAGGTTCCTGACCTCCATAAAGTGAGAATAGGGATCCTTTGGGTCAAATGAGTTCTTGAAATCCCTGCAGAGGCTAGCCCATATTTGCTTGGGTTTTCTCATGACTCCAAATCACATAAAGAATCTATACCCTACAGCCAGTAGGCCTCAAATTGGAGAAGTGGAACACTTTAACAGCAGGAATATTTGATCATTCCTGGTTCACAGGAAGAGTGTCCAGGCCATCATGATTTTAGGCAAATGAGGGGCAAGTGAGCTTATTTGTGCTCATAGAAACCTCCAGCTGGAGGTTATGATGAGTGTCTACATGGAAGAAGATGATGGCCATGTGGGAGTGTTTTGATTTTAATTGTGGTCATTTTTTGGCGGATGGAAGGGATGACTGGTTCCACCTGGGCTTGAACTCTGGTGTGATTCCCCTTAGAGACTGAGTTCTGAAACTGACCTCAGAGAAGTATTGCCATGAATTGTGTTGGGATTTTAGGAGGCCACGCATGAGACTCACTCTTGGAAACTGAGATCTAGGCCCAGGGTGGTTTCCACAGAGGCCTGAGAATCTCAGCCAGGATATCACATGATTTTATTCTGAAAGACTTAGCACCCATATTTGAGAGTCAAAACACACATGGACCTCACATTGTAGATGTCAGTTGGCCTGGCTTTAGGAGACCTTTTGGCAACTGTTTGAGAAGCATTGACTGTGAGAGTTCTCCAGAGCGTTCATTGTAATGAACTTTCTCAACACTTAATGGTTCCTGAATGAATTGAAACCCACAGTGCCTCTAACTTCATCCTTGAAAAATTTCTAGATAAATACCATGAAATTTTTGAAATTCCCATGACTAGGTGGCACTGCAGAAACTTTTGATGTCCTGTTGCTGATCATGTGTATACCAGACAGTGCCTTGTTTTTGACTGGGTTTCATTAAAATGGTGTAGAACAAGAGAAGCCAGTAATTTGGAGCCTGCTGAGTAGGGGGGCTAGAGAAGTGGTGGGCAGGTGTGTGATAAAACATCATGTTGGGGCCATGTGAATCTGCCATTGGCTTCCAAATTTTTTGTGACTGATATAGTGCAGACATCAGACCCTTATATGTAAAGGCATCTTGTTAAAGGGAGAGTTTTCAGGGCAATATTCAGAATCAGGTTGCTATGGTTATTGGGGCAAGCTATGTGGGATACAAGCCTTGTTGGTGCATTCTCCTGCAGACCCTGATGCACCACACGTGACAGAACTCCCTCCAGCACTGTATCTCAGATGAACTTTTTATGTTTTGTGAAGCAAATACCAAATTCCCAGTGCAGCAGCAAGAAATACCACGAAAAGTGGAGGATGACCAAATGTCTTCACAGTCCCCACTGGGAGACACTTAGCTTCCAATGGACACAGTTTAGCTACAAAGAGAGAATTGAGCACTGCTGCCTCATGTTCATTGAAATATAAGAAACCATGTCTTTCGGTTACATAGATGCAGACCCAGCTATGATGGTCTCACTACAAAGGAAGCTAAAGCTCATGACAACAACATATATTTCAAGTGCCCAACCTCAGAAGCCGTTTCCCAAGAATTCTTAGGCCAGCAGAGCTCCTTTTTGTGGAGTGTTTACCCTGTCCTTTACTTTTGGAAACTCCTCTACCACCTCCAAGGTTGTGAACTCCCGAGCATATTCCATTCCATATATATGTATTCATAGATTTTCACACTTTTCTACTCTAATTGTGTTTTACTTGGGGCGTAGGTAATGTCAAGGCATTGTTCTGGATGTGAGTGGGAAGATTTTTGTGTAGCACATATTTACATACACATTGGATTCATTTTTCAATTTTCCATTTGAAATACTGAATCCCTGACACTAACCCATACCCTACTAGTCTCTGACTAATAATCCTAATATGATGGTGAAAAATAAGCCAAAAAGAGAAGAAACACAAGCAGTTCAGAGGACGCATTGTGTATTGTTGGAATTGCCTTTTGCATTATATAATGTAGGAGTTATAAGTCTAGTCAATTTTTTTGTTGAAATAGTTCTAAATGTGTTTTTAAAATTAGCAAATATGTGAATCCCTGTCTCCCTTTCTCTGTAGCCTATTCAGTACATGTATTTATATATGCACATATAGAATTCTACCTGATATCACTCGTATACACTTGTGAGGTGGCTGAATTGGCAGATGCAAATTGAGAGAAGAGTTCACTCCTCCTAAACGCTGTTGGAACTGAAAATTCAACCTATGGGTGAGCTTCCTAGTTGAAAAACATTATACATGAATCCATGTTCAGTAAAATGAACATTTTTCGATCTGTGGATTATATACTTTTCATGATGAATTTCTATTGGCATATATGTTGCTACTTTTTTTTTCTTTTATTGGTTGCTCAAAACATTACAAAGCTCTTGAATATCATATTTCATACATTAGATTCAAGTGGGTTATGAACTCCCATTTTTACTCCAAATACAGATTGCAGAATCACATTAGTTACACATCCATATTTTTACATAATGCCCTATTAGTTACTGTTGTATTCTGCTACCTTTCCTATACTCTACTATCCCCACTCCCCTCTCTTCCCATCTTCTCTCTCTACCATACCTACTGTAATTCATTTCTCTCCTTGTTTATTTTCCCACAACCTCTTATATGTAATTTTGTGTAACAATAAGTGTCTCTCTCCATTACCATGCAATTTCCCTCTTCTCTCCCTTTCCCTCCCACATCATGTTTCTGCTTAATGTTAATCTTTTCTTCATGCTCTTCCTCCCTGCTCTGTTCTTAGTTGCTCTCATTATATCAAAGAAGACATTTGGTAATTGTTTTTTAGGGATTGGCTAGATTCACTAAGCATAATCTGCTCAGTGCCATGCATTTCCCTGCAAATTCCATGATTTTGTCATTTTTTAGTGCTGCGTAATTCTCGATAGTATATAAAAGTCACATTTTTTTATCCATTCATCTATTGAAGGGCATCTGGGTTGGTTCCACAGTGTAGCAATTGTGAATTGTGCTGCTATGAAAATCCATGTGGCAGTATCCCTGTAGTATGCTCTTTTAAGGTCTTCAGGGAATAGTCCGAGAAGGGCAATAGCTTGGTCAAATGGTGCTTCCATTCACAGCTTTCCCAGGAATCTCCATACTGCTTTCCAAATTGGCCGCACCAGTTTTCAGTCCCACCAGCAATGTACAAGAGTACCCTTTTCCCCACATCCTCGCCAGCACTTGTTGTTGTTTGACTTCATAATGGCTGCCAATCTCACTGGATTGAGATGGTATTTTAGGGTGGTTTTTATTTGCATTTCTCTTACTGCTAGAAATGGAGAGCATTTTTTTCATGTACTTGTTAATTGATTCTATGTCCTCCTCTGAGAAGTTTCTGTTCAGGTCATTGGCCCATTGGGTTATTGGTTATCTTATTGTCTAATTTTCTAAGTTCTTTGTATACTTTGTATACTCTGGATATTAGGGCTCCATGTGAAGAGTGAGGACTAAAAATTTGTTCCCATGATGTAAGCTCCATATTTACCTCTCTTATTGTTTCTCTTTCTGAGAAAAAATAATTCAGTTTAAGTAAATCCCATTTGTTGATTCTTATTATTAACTCTTGTTCTATGGGTGTCCTATTAAGGAATTTGGAGCCTGACCACACAATATGTAGATCGGAGCCAACTTTTTATTCTATCAGACGCAGAGACTCTGATTTGAATCTAGCTCCTTGATCCACATTGAGTTAACTTTGGTGCATGGCGAGAGGAGGGGATTCAGTTTCATTTTGTTGCATATGGATTTCCAGTTTACCCAACACCATTTGATGAAGATGCTATCCTTCCTCCATTGCAGGCCATTAGCTCCTTTATCAAATATAAGATAGTTGTAGCTTTTTGGATTAGTTTCTGTGTCCTCCATTCTGTACCATTGGTCCACCCGCCTGTTTTGGTACCAGTACCATGCTGTTTTTATTATGATTGCTCTGTAATATAGTTTGAAATCTGGTATCGCTATACTGCCTGATTCACACTTCCTGCTTAGAATTGCTTTTGCTATTCTGGGTCTTTTATTTTTCCATTTGAATTTTATGATTGCTTTATCTATTTCTACAAAAAGTTTCTATGGGATTTTGATTGGCATTGCATTAAACCTATAGAGAACTTTTGGTAATATCACCATTTTGATGATGTTAGTTCTGCCTATCCATGAACACGGTATATTTTTCCATCTTCTAAGATCTTATTCTATTTCTCTTTTTAGGGTTCTGTAGTTTGCATTATATAAATCTTTCACCTCTTTTGTTAGGTTTATTCCCAAGTATTTAATTATTTGAGGAAATTGGGAATGCAGTGTTTTGACTCATTTTTGTTTCAGAAGTATTGTCGCTGATATACAGAAATGCCTTTGATTTATTCATGTTGATTTTGTATCCTGCCACATTGCTGCATTCATTTATGAGTTCTAGTAGTTTTTTCTGTAGACCCTTTTGGGTCTTCTATGTATAGAATCATGTCATCTACAAATAGTGATAATTTAAGTTCTCCTTTTCCTATTTTTATGCCTTTAATGTCTTTCATCTCTCTAATTGCTCTGGCCAGTTTTTCGAGAACTATATTGAATAGAAGTGGTGATAGAGGACATCCCTGTCTTGTTCCAGATTTTAGAGGGAATGCCTTCAATTTTTCTCCATTCAGAATGATGCTAGCCTGAGGATTAACAGAGATAGCTTTTACAATGTCGAGGTAAGTTCCTGTTATCCCTAGTTTTTAAAATGTTTTGAACATAAAGAAATGCTCTACTTTGTTGAATGGTTTTTCTGCGTCTATCGAGATGATCATATGGTTCTTATCTTTAAGTCTATTGATGTTGTGAATAACATTTATTGATTTCCATATATTGAACCCTCCTTGCATCCCAGGGATGAATCCAAGTTGATCATGGTGCACGATTTTTTTGATGTGCCTTTCTATCCAATTCGCCAGAATTTTAATGAGGATTTTTGCAACTAGGTTCATCAGAGATATTGGTCTGTAGTTTTCTTTCTTTGAGGTGTCTTTGTCTGGTTTCAGAATCAGGGTGATGTTGGCCTCATAGAATGAATTCGGCAGAGCTCCCAGTTTTTCTATTTCCTGAATAACTTGAGAAGTATTGGTATTAATTCTTCTTTAAAGGTTTTGTAAAACTCTGCTGTATACCCATCCAGTCCTGGGCTTTTCTTGGTTGGTAGTCTTTTGATTGCTTCTTCTACTTCATCCATTGATATTGGTCTGTTTAAATTGTGTGTTTCCTCCTGACTCAGTCTGGGCAAATCATATGACTTAAGAAATTTATCGATGTCTTCACTATTTTCTATTTTATTGGAATACAGGTTTTCAAAATAATTTCTAATTTTCTTCTGTATTTATGTAGCATCTGTTGTAATATTGCCTTTTTCATCCCGTATGTTAGTAATTTGATTTCTCTCTATTCTTCTCTTCGTTAGCATGGCTAAGGGTCTGTCTATCTTATTTATCTTTTTGAAGAACCACCTTTTAGTTTTGTTAATTTTTTCAATAGTTTCTTTTGTTTCAATTTCGCTATGATTTTAATTATTTCTTGCCTTCTGCTACATTTGCTGTTGTTTTGCTCTTCCTTTTCTAAGGCTTTGAGATGAAGTGTGAGCTCATTTATTTGTTTTTCTTTTCTATCTTGAGGAATAACCTCTAGGCGATGAATTTACCCCTTAAAACTTCTTTTCATTGTACCCCATAGAATCTGATATGTTGTGTCTGTATTTTCATTTATCTCTAAGAATTTTTTGATTTCCTCCTTTATGTCTTCTGTAACCCATTTATCATTCAGTAACATATTCTTCATTTTGGATGTGATGTATGATTTTTTCTTCCTTCTTTTATCATTGGTTTCCAGTTTCATTCCATTATGATCACAAAAAATTCATGGTATTATCTCCACCCCTTTATATTTACTGAGGGTTGCCCTATGGCATAACATATGGTCTATTTTTGAGAAGGATCCATGTGCTGCTGAGAAAAAAGTATATCCACTTGATGATGGTTGATATATTCTATATATGTCAGTTAAGTCTAGGGTATTGATTGCGAGATTGAGTTCTATAGTTTCTTTTTTCAACTTTTGTTTGGAGGATCTGTCCAATGGTGAGAGAGGTGAGTTGAAATCACCCATAATTATTGTATTGTGGTCTATTTGATTCTTTAACTTGAGGAGAATTTGTTTTATGAACATCGCAGCACCATTATTTGCTGCGTGAATATTGATAATTGTTATGTCTTGTCGGTGAATGGTTCATTTTAGCAGTATATAATGTCCTTCTTTATCCCTTTTGATTAAATTAGTCTTGAGGTCGATTTTATTCGATAGGAGGATGGCCACCCCTGCTTGCTTACGAGGACCGTGTGCATGGTATAAATTTTCCCAATCTTTCACCTTCAGCCTGTGTATGTCTTTTCCATTCAGATGTGTCCCCTGGAGGCAATATATTGTTGGATTTTTTTTTTATTTCAAGTTACAAGCCTATGTCACTTTATTCGAGAGTTTAAGCCATTTACTTTTAGAGTTACTATTGATATATGGTTTGTACTGCCACCCATGTTTGCTTATATCTTTTTTTTAAATTAGTTTGTTTCTCCATGATTAGCTTTTCCCCCGCCCTCTGTCATTACTGAGGCACTTCTCACTGATGGTTTTCGTTGTTGATTTTCATTTCTTCCTCGTGTAGTGTTTTGCTCAAGATGCTTTGCAATGCTGGTTATCTGGCTGCAAATTCTTTTAGGTTTTGTTTATCATGAAATATTTTTATCTTGTTGTCTTACCTTAAGCTTAATTTTGCTGGATACATAATTCTTGGTTGGCATCCATTGTCTTTCAGTGTTTGAAGTACGTTGTTCCAGGATCTTCTCACTTCCAGCATCTATGATGAAAAATCCATTGTTAACCTTTTTGGTTTACCCCTGATTGTAATGATTCTAATCTGCCTCCTTTCTCTGGTAGCTTTTAATATTTTCTCTTTGTTCTGTATATTGGATATCTTCATAACAATGTGTCTTGGCATTGGTCTACTGTGATTTTGTGTGCTCGATGTCCTGTAAGCATCTACAATTTGTTTATCCCTTTCCATTTTTATTTCTGGAAAGTTTTCTGTAATTATTTCATTCACCAGGTTTCTCATTCCCTTGGTTTGAATCTCTGTACCTTCCTCTATCCATATGACTCATTAGTTTTTTTTTTTTTATGTTATCCCATATCTCTTGAATGTTTTCTCATAATTTATTACAGCATTTCTTTGTTGGCTAGACTTTTTTCAAGATGATATATTTTGTCTTCATTCTGTCTTCTACTTGCTCTACACTGTTAGTGATACTCTCAATTGAATTTTTAATTTGGTTTATCATTTCCTTGATTTCTAGAATTATTGTTTGATTTTTATAATAATCTCTATCTCCTGATAAAGATGCTTAATTTCTTATTTTATCTGTTTATGTAATTTATTTTCAATGTGTTCTATCACTGTTTGTTTTTGCTGTCTCGTATCCTCTTTAAGGTTCCATTCCATCTGTCTAAGGTATTCCTTGAGTTCTTTATATGACCATTTTTCTGATGACTCTAGGTGCTCTTGAATATTTAGGCTGTCCTTCATTGTTCGTACTCTTTTCTTCCTTGCTTTTTTATGCTTCTCATGTTACTTCTCGTTCTGTTTGACTACTGAGTTACTGCTTACTCTTATAAATTTATTTGATGCTTGAGAGGAAAGATATTAGAAGGGAAGGGAGAAGTCACTAAAGAGAATGAGAGTAGGCAGGTAGAATTCAAGTAAGGGGGAATAAAAAAATTGAAATGAAATGAAAAGACAAAAAAAATAGAAAATAAAGAAAGAAAATTTTAAGTAATAATGATGATTAAAAAATTGAAAATTAAAATTTAAAATAATAATATTAATAATAATAATAATAAAATAAAAGAAATTAAAAAAATAAAAACATTTTAAAAAGTTAATGAACAACAACAACAAAAATGAAAATGAAAGAAAAAGAAAAAAATACAAATAAAAAAATAGTAATAATACATGCAGTCCTAGAGTTCAATTAACTTCTCTTCCAGTAGGTGGAGCTGTGCGCACTGGGCCAAGCTTCTCCTCTCAATAAGTGGGAACCAATCACTGTGCAGCAGCTCTTCCTCCCAGACTGGGCGGGTCTCCAACCCTGAGTGCCTAGGGCCTTCTCTTGTGCTTCCTCAAGCCAGACCCCACTCACCTGTGACGCTCACCACAATACTGGTTACAAGCCAGGCCTCTGCTCCTGGTAGCCCTGTTTCCATGAACGGCTGGGCACACTCTCCTTAATTGCCTCCCTCAGACCCTAAGTTTGTAGAGCTTGGGGCTGAGAAACCCCAGCGAATTTGCTTGCCCTTCGGGAGCCATGGCCCCGGTAGGTGGTGTAAGAGACCTCAATTGTCAGCACTGGTGGGAGCGGTAGCCGGCAATTACACGCCTCGAGTCCCGAGCCAATCCTGATTCCCTAGGTCTGGGTATTGCGCTCCTTGGAGAGCTGGGAGGGGCCATTACGGCAGAGGTGGGAAGGGCCCTTGAGGTTTCCCTGCGGTGTTGAGAGAGATGGCAATGGGATAACATACTTGTTGCACTGGTTTCAATGAAGTTATCTCCTCCGACTGTGACGTCAGTTCGCTGCCATGGTGGTATACCATTAAAATGGTGACCGTTCGTTCCCTTTGCTGGGAGACCAATGCAACAGGTGGGTCCTGACTATCTCTCCCAAGCCCCATTTCAATCCTGTGGCCACTGCCTATGAAGGCTCAGTTGGCTTTTAACTCTGTCAATTCCGAAAGCCCGACCAATTATTTCAGCGGGAATGTTAGTGCTGAGTCACAAAAACCAGATGAATCTAAGCTTGAATGCAGCCAATCCGGGCTTTGTGTGTGTTCTGAGGGGCCCAGACTGTTCGCCCCAGATTCACAACAGGTCAATATTGCCTAGTGATTCTGAGCAAACAGCATTTAGACAGTTTACGACTCCCTATGCCCGCGCAGCTGAAGAGATCAGAGACTTGAATTCTCCATGCCTGCCTTCATAATGGATCTCCTGTATTGCTACTTTTTAATATCTGTGCATTTGCGTGTGTGTGTGTGTATATATATATATATATATATATATATATATATATACTCTTTAGATTTTTCAAAATATGAAATATATGTGTCTTATTATGCACGCCCCTAAATACATTCATATTCATATCTGTGGATTTATAATCAACTTTCAACAAGATTATTTTCAGAAATAATCATCCACCTGAAATACATATTGTTTCCTAGTACTGAAAACTAAATTCAGTGAATGGTGCATACAAACCCTAATATTTCTACAGTTACTTAGCCAGTTTAAAATGAATGCAAGTAGATTCCTAGGGGACATGATGTGTATTTTGACTTTCATTTTTATTCAACACTTGTACGTTACTATGTCTTCAGTTCATGCACATGATGGGATATATATTTCAGTCACAAATTAGAAAATTTATAGGCATTTGTTTCACGATCAATCACTTCCTGATTCAGAACACATGTATTCCTCCATGTTTCTTGACTGGTCTTTTCATGAGACTTCTTTCCAAACATATTATTTTTGTTTAACATCATCACGTGTAAAGCAAAACTCAAACACCATTCATCATAAACCATAATCCTAATATTACCATTAGAAATATAACTGGTTGGAATGAATGATTGTATATCAATATAAGATTTCTTATATATTTTCACATATCAATTCAATCCATTATTTAAAGTGGAATCAGTTACGTTATTTATTCATAGTATGGTCTATTCATGCATTATCTCTATATTAATAGACACAGGGTACACCTCTTTGTACCCCTAATACTAATGTATACGTCTTCAAAATATTGCTCCCAGAAATGGTGAAAGAAATACTCATGCCACCTGATCTACATATACATTTTATCACAGTAATATTCTGAACAAAAAAAAAAACCATAAAAATGTCACACTTATGATTGTACCAAAGCCTAAAAGGAAAGTGAACGTGTATAACTAATAACATCCATGTCCAGGTTGCCTAATGCTCTCAAATGTCATTCCCTTTTGTGACTAGATATTTGTTTTTTCCTATGATTATGTATTCAAACTCAACCCTGTTGAAAATGTCTAATCCTATCACTCACTTTATACTTTGCCTGATTTCGTAATGTCTCTATTGACACCTGCTTTCCTACATATTTTCCCCAGTTCATCATTGTGACTGACTCTTCACATTTGCTGACATTTCCATTCACTCTCTAAACGAAACCCTATTGCTAAAGAAGCTTTTTATTCCAAATCATATACTCACTCTTCTTCCTAAACCTACTGACTATCTTCCTAATCCTACTGACTATCCCTTTTTGACTGGATGTTCTCTTCTACATTCAATCATCCAAGGTACAAGGTCCTATGCCACTGTATTTCGATTTAACTGAGACAATTGTACAGAACATAATTCAACACTAAGTATCCAAATAAAGGGCCCAATGCCCTTCTGGGCTTCAAATCTTTCTTAGATTCCCGTTTTCATACATATATTTCACGTATATATTCTTATAAATATCGCAGGTTCCCAATCTCATTATTCTTCCTGCAGAATGATTCCTAACCCAAATCGAACATATTATTAACCGTAACCATACACTCACTTTGCAGGAGAGCAATAACAGTGTGGGTATTAAACTACAGGAATCTAGGGGATCTTCACCTGCTGAGAAACTCAAATGTTCATGCAGAAATGACCCCTGGTGAAGATGAAGGCAGCTATGAAGTACCTCAGAAAGCAAAAGTCATCTTCCATGGCAATCATCCTGGTCAGGATGGAGGGTTGTGTCTGAATCAGTCTCTCTCTTCTTAATGTATAGAACATGGACCAAACCAGTCCTGTGTGGAAGCTGTTCCCGGGTGCTTATGGTTGATATAACATTCTAACTAGAGAAAGTGTCCCATGAAAATCAGGACAGCCTCCACCTCATGATACTTTTGGAAGCAACTGTTAGGACAAAGTGGATGCCAAGGCAGTGACATCATTCATATCCTGAAGGAAGTGATCTCACCTCACTTCCTTGGTGATGGAACTCTCTGAACTTGAAATCCAGGAAGCCAGGCACCAAGAGACAGTCCCTGTCCTAGTCCCAGTGGTCTGACATGTTTGGATTTACCAAGGACAGAGTCAGTCTTTCTTGGTACCTACAGATGTGAGGATGGCCAAATGCCAGGAAACCTCTGAAGAGGGGCTTTTCCTGAGAAAGCAGGTAGTGTCTCACCGCTGGCTCTTGAGAACTTCACAGAGTTGGCCAAGAAGACATGATCTGAGACAGGAGAGGTCATTTTGGAAGAACATAGAATGGCCCACCAGTCAGACGACACTCCAGGGAGTCACAGATCTACTAGGGGGAAGGAGGTGCCTTTTTGGGTGTGGGTGTGAGTTTGTGGTTTTGTCTCATGTTCTGAGAATAGGTAGGAAAGGCGGTTTGTTTGGTATGGAGTGGAATATTTCTATTAAGTCCTTTGACAAGGCGAGTGTTTCTATGTGTGTGTATCCCACTGAGTCCATTGTTGTAGACATTAGAAAAGACAATGCATCAATGGATGTGTCCTGTCTAGTAGAAAGCTTCCCAGCATTCATCCTGCCCAATTCATGAGTGGACTCTGGCTTGCCTTATGGATGGGCAACACCTACAAGCTTCCTAATTTCCTGTTTTCTTTCTCAATTCTGGCCACTCTCCAGAATAGTATCGTGGTTTTGTGTCCAAGATTTGTACCTCCAAGATCTGTGACATGGCTATGTACTGGATAGCTGAAAGAAATGGCTAGCATCTCAGAAATCTCAAATATCTGTTGACCAGGAAAGTCTCAGTGGAGAAACCCCTCTTTGTTCCTTTTGCTTACCTATTGTTCTGTTGAATGTCAGGAAGTTTTTTGCCTCAAGCCACCACTTTGTGAACCCTGAAGAAAACAGTTTTCAAATGGAAATGAATGGGAATCACCTGTGACTCT
Organism: Callospermophilus lateralis; assembly: GCF_048772815.1. Lineage (NCBI taxonomy): Eukaryota > Metazoa > Chordata > Mammalia > Rodentia > Sciuridae > Callospermophilus > Callospermophilus lateralis. Next base: position 674,427 of record NW_027516139.1, read on the forward strand.
TTGCTTAATTGCTTAGGATTGGGATATGTCTGAATCAGCCTGTTGGCCCTGTGTGAGGCTGTGGCTTAGATTCTCAGCACCTGATGGATCTAAAGATAGATCCCATGCATGCATCCAAAACCAAAATGGCAAAAAGATCAGATATTGTTGATGAACTCTCTTGCCTTCCTCTGGTAGGTTCCTGATATCCATCAAGTGAGAATAGGGATCCTTTGGGTCAAATGAGTTCTTCAAAGCCCTGCAGAGGCTAGGCCATAGGTGTTTGATTTTCATGACTCCAATTCACTTAAAGAATCTAAACCCCAAAGCTAGAAGGCCTCAAGTTGGAGAAGCCAAGCAATATTAAAGGCAGGCCTATTTGATCACTACTGGTTCACAGGAAGAGAGTCAAGGCCACCCTGACTTTAGGCAAATGAGGGGCAGGGAGCTTATTTTGGACACTGTCATGGGCTGCGTCCCTTATGGAAACCTCCAGCCAGAGAATATGATGAGTGTCTATATGGAAGAAGATGAGGGCCATGTGAGAGTGTTTGGTTTAAATTGTGGATATTTGTCTGGCGGTTGGAAGAGATCTCTGGGTCCACCTAGGCTTGCACTTTGGTGTGATTCCCCTTAGAGACTGAGTTCTTTTACTGATCTCAGAGAATTATTGCCAGGAATTGTGTTGGAATTTTAGATGGCCATGCATGAGAGTTGCCCTTGGAAAGTGACATCTAGGCCCAAGTTGACTTTCCACAGAGCACAGGGAATCTCAGCCAGGATATCACATGATATTATTCTTAAAGACTTGGCAGCCATATTTGAGAGTCGAAACACACATGGACCATACATTGTAGACCTCAAGGGGCCTGGCTTAATCTGACTTTTCGCCACTTTTGGAAGCCTTGCCTGTAAGAATTCTCCAGAGTTTTCATTGAAATGAGCTTCCTCACCATTTAATGGTTTCTGAGTGAATTAAAATTCACAGTGCCTCCAACTTCATCCTTGAAAATTGGCTATATCAATACCATGAAATTTTTGAAATTCCCATGACCGGGTAGCACTGGAGAATATTTGGATGTCCTGTTGCTGATCATGAGTATACAAGACAGTGCCTTGATTGACTGGGTTTTATGAAAATGGTGTTGAACAGAGATGCCAGTAAGTTGGATCCTGCTGAGTAGTTGTACTAGAGTAGTGGTTGGCAGGTGTGTAATAAAACATCTGTGGTGGGGGCATTTGGATCTGCCATTGGCTTCCAAATGGATTGTGACTGACATTTTGCAGCCAGTAGACCCTTATATGTAAAAGCATATTGTTATATGGAGAGGTTTTAGGGCAATGTTCAGAATCAGGTTGCTATGGTCAATGGGGCAAGCTATGTGGGATAGAAGCCTGGTTGGTGCATTCTCCTGACGAACCTGACCCACCACACTTGACAGAACTTACTTCAGCACTGTGTCCCATTTGAAATCCTTGTATTTCATGAAGCAAACACCAATCTCCCAGTGCAGCAGCAAGAAATACCACGAATAGTGGAGGATGACCAAATGGAATTACAGTCCACAAGGGGAGACACTTAGACCCCAGTGGCCACAGGTTACCTACAAATAGAAAATTCAGCACTGCTGCCTCATGTTCATTGGAAAATAAGAATCCATGTCATCCAGATCACATAGATGAAGACTCAGCTATGATGGTCTCACAACAAATGAAGCTAATGCTCCTGACAACAGCATATATTTCATTGCCCAACCTCAGAGGCAGTTTCTCCAGATGTTAGGCTGGCAGAACTTCATGTTTGTGGAGTTTTTACCCTGTCCCTTACTTTTGGAAACTCCTCTACCACCTGCAAATTTGTGAACTCCTGAGCATTTTTCATTACACATATGTATTCACAGATTTTCTAACTCTTCTCCTCTAATTGTGTCTTATGTGGGGCGATGGTAATGTCAAGGCATTGTGCTGAATGAGGGTGGGAAGATTTTTGTGTAGCACATATTTGCATACACATTTGATACATTTTCCAATTTTCCATTCGAAATACTGAATCCCTGACACTAACACATACCCTACTAGACTTTGACTTTTAATCCTAATATGGTGGAGAAAAATAACCCAAACAGAATAGAAATACAAGAGGTTCACAGGAGGCATGGTGTATAGTTGGACTTGCCTTTCGTATGATAAATGGTAGGTGTTATAAATCTAGCGAATTTTAATTGAAATAGTTCTCCATGTGTTTTAAAAGTTAACAAACATGTGAATAACTGTCTCCCTTTCTCTGTAGCCTATTCATCACATGTATTTTTATATGCACATATAGAATTCTACCTGGTATCACTCGTACATTTTGTGAGGTGGCTGGCTTGGCAGATGCAAATTGTGAGAAGAGATCACTCCTACTAAATGCTGTTGGAACTGAAAATTCAACATATGAGTGAGCTTCTTATTTGAAAAACATAAATCCATGTTCATTAAAATGAATATTTTTGGATCTGTGGATGATATATTACTTCGTGGTGAATTTCGATTGGCATACATAATGCTACTTTTTAATGTCTGTGTGTGTATGTGTGTGTGTGTATATATATATATATATATATATATATATATATATATATATATATTCACTCTCCAGATTTTTCAAAATATGAAGTATATTTTTCTTATTATACACTCCCTAAATTCACTCATATTCATGTATTTGGATTAATAATCAAGTTTTCACAAGAATATTCTCAGAATTATTCATCCACCAGAAATACATATTTGTTTCTTAGTACTGAAAACTAACTTTGGGGGATCATATGATGGTGGTGAAGGGAGTGCATCACCCCCATGTACCGCATCACTGTGCGGGAGAATGACGAGTTATAATGGCTAAAACCTATCTTGTTAGAAATTTCCAGCAAAATTGGGGTGCTCCAAAACCTAGTCGACATATTTCCATCTCACGAGGATCAGCTACGCGGGCTCAAACACGAGTGATTTGTCCGCATAGAGGGTCATGCTGCTTATTCAGGAAATCGGTCTGCGGCTAGAGTCTGCGGCGTGCACTGGGAAACGAAGAGATAGCAATGCAAATACACAGCGGTGTGGATTCTGTGGGCTCCTGACAGGTATGCAATCACTGTGCTAAGTGCTGAATTCTGGGTTTGAGATGGGAAAGGATGCGGTCCAATTCGGTTCTCCACACCGGTCAGACCACAGAGGAAGCCAGCGGCCACCATCTTGGAGAGCTGATGTCACCATCCCTGTTTTCGACTGATCGAAGCTCATTCACCAATAGAACAGGTAATTTCAGGATGCCATTCACCTTTGTGTCACAGACAAATTACTCAGGCTCAGTGCCAAAGAACCTGCAGAAACTCCGTCTTGGAGCCTGCTCCTATTAGAACATACACCAAGCCCAGAGCGGCCGAATTCCGCCTCTCGGAACTGATCTGGCCCAGGGCTAAAGAACCCGTGGAAACTGCTTCTCGTTCCGGGTCTTGCTGAATACTGTGGAGGTAAATATCAACCGAGCCTTCATAGGCAGTGGCAACAGGATTGAGACGCGGCTTGTGAGGGCCGGTCAGGACTCACCCCTTGCTTTGGTCACCCAGAAAAGGGAACAAAATGCTGCCTTTCACATGGGATACCAACATGACAAATTTCTGATGTCATCAGAAAGCAGCAGAGGAAATAACTTCATTGATACCAGCAGTGACAGAAACAGTTGGTCTCCTGGTGAAGAAAGTGAGTCACAAACACCCGGGTCTCTCTCACTTTGTCATCAAGTCAGAGGGGCAGAGCAGAGCAGCTGCCCGCACCTGGAACAGACCCAGTGACACACCTGCATGGTAGTCACATCAACCCAATTGGAGTAGAGGCAGAACAGAGCTGCTACCCGGGCCCAGAACAGGCCCAGCAACCCACAGGTGTGGTAGTCACGTCACCCCAATTGGAGTTGTTGCAGAGCAGAGCCTTCTCCCGTGCCTAGTACAATCCCAGTGGGTCACCGGCATGGTAGTCACATTACCCCAATAGGAGTAGGGGCAGAGCAGAGCCTTTGCCCATGCCCAGAACAGGCTCAGCAACCTGCAGGCATGGTAGTCACGACACACCAATTGGAGTAGGGGCAGAGCAGAGACACCACCCGCGCCTGCTAGGTAGCAGACCTGCACCTGACCAGAAGAAGAGGCCCAGCGGCCTGCTGGCGCGGCAGACACTTTACCCCATTTGGAGTAGGGGCAGAACAGATCTGTAGCCCGTGCTCACAAGGTATCCTGACCTGCGACCAACCGGCAGACCAGGCCCAGCGGCCCACTGGCGTGGTAGTCACGTCACCCCAATTGGGGTAGGGGTAGAGCAGAGCCGCCGCCCACGCAAGCAAGGTAGGCAGACCTGCGACCGATCGGCAGAACACCGCAGGGGTCCACGGGCGTGGTAGACACGTCACACCAATTGGAGGAGGGGCAGAGGAGAGCAGCCTCCTGCGCCTGCATGGTAAGCAGACCTGCGACCGATCAGAATAACAGGCCTAGCGGCCCATCAGCGTGGTAGATATATCACCCCAATTGGTGGAACAGCACAGCCACCCCTGCCCCTGCAATGAAGACTTTTCAAATATACAAGAGCAATATAAATATATAGGGGGAAAATTTCAAAATCACAACAGTTTCACCAAGCAGAAAGAAACGCGAGCAGTATGAAAAGAAAAGGAAAAAAGAACCACAAGCAATGCAGGTCAACACAACTTTAGAAGAGGTAATAGCTGCAGCAGATGGAATGTCAGATAAAGAACTCAGGATATACATTCTTCAGATGATCTGAAGTCTCAAGGAAGACATTAGACAGCAAAATCAGACAATGAAAGATCACTTCAACAATGAATTACATAAACAAAACCAAGAAGCAAAAGATCAACTATACAGGGAGATAGAGGTTGTAAAAAATAACAAACAGAAATCCTAGAAATGCAGGAAGCAATAAACCATCTTAAAAACTCAATTGAGAATACTACCATCAGAGTAGAACACTTAGAAGATAGAACATCAGACAATGAAGACAAAGTATTTCAACTTGAAAAGAACATAGACAGCTCAGCCAAACTGTTAAGAAACCATGAACAGAACATCCAAGAAATATGGGATAAAATAAAGAGACCAAACTTAAGAGTCATTGGGATACAGGAAGGTATAGAGGTCCAAACCAAAGGAATGAGCAATCTATTCAATGAAATAATATGAGAAAACTTCCCAGACTTGAAGAATGAGACAGACTCCCACATTCTAAAAGCCTACAGGACGACGAATGTGAAAAATCATAAGAGATCCACACCTAGACACATTATAATGAAGATGCCCAACATACAGAATAAGGAGAGAATTTTAAAATCTACAAGAGAAAGGAAGCAGATTACATTTAGGGGTAAACCAATCAGGATAACAGCTGATCTTTCAACAAAGACTCTGAAAGCTAGAAGATCCTGGAATGACATTTTTCAATCACAGAAAGAAAATGGGTTCCAACCATGTACTGTGTATCCAGCAAAATTAAGCTTCAGGATGGAAGATGAAATTAAAACTTTCCACGATAAACAGAAGTTAAAAGAATTTGTAGCTAGAAAACCATCTCTTCAAAACATCCTTGGCAAAATATTACAGGAAGAGTAATTGGAAAATAATGAAAACCAACAGTGGGAGGTAGGACATTAAAGGGGGGAAATAATCAAAGAGGAAAACAATCCATGTTTAATAACATAAATAAACAAATATGGCTGGAAGAACAACCCTTATCTCAATAATAACTGTAAATGTTAATGGCTTAAACTCACCAATTAACAGACACAGGCCAGTAGAATGGATCACAAAACAAGACCCAATAATATGCTGCCTACCGGAGACGTATTTGATAAGAAAAAGACATACATACACTGAAGGTGAAAGTTTGGAAAAAATCATATCACTCATATGGACTTCGGAAAAACAGCAGGAGTGTCCATACTCATATCAAATAAAATAGATTTCAAGCCAAAGTTAATCAAAAGGGATAAAGAGGGACACTACATACTGTTCAAGAGAACCATACACCAGCAAGACATAACAATCATAAATATGTATGCCCCAAACAATGGTGCAGCTATGTTCATCAAACAAACTTTTCTCAAGTTCAAGAGTCTAATAGACCACCATACAATAATCATGGGAGACTTCAACACAGCTCTCTCACCACTGGACAGGACTTCCAAACAAAAGTTGAAATAGGAAACTATAGAACTCAATAACACAATTAATAACCTAGTGTTGAGAGCCACAGCCGAAGGGGCTCCAGCAAACTTTCAGACTGCCAGCTGATGATTGGCTCACAGCGGCCCCAGCAACACCTAGCTGATTGGCTCCTCTGTGGAGATGCTCATTGAGCTGTTTCCCTGCCCTTTCAGACTGCCAGCTGATGATTGGCTCACAGCAGCCCCAGCAACATCTAGCAACATCTAGCTTATTGGCTCCTCTGCGGTGATGCTCATTGGGCTGTTTCCCTGCCCTTTCAGACCACGGAGCTGCTCATTGGGGGACTTTTTTGGCTCCGCCCATGCGACCCAGCCAATTGGCCTCAAGAGCAGGAGGATTGTGGGAAGAAGAGGTTGTTGGGTGTGTGTGGCTTGTGGGAAGCCGGTGGTGGCAGTTGGGCTCAGAGGGTTTTTTCCTGAGGAGCTGTTTTGTTTATCTTGTGTGGTTCTAAAAATAAAGTTAGTTTCTTTTGACAAGTGGCTCCTGAATTGTGCCCAGCCAGACTGCGGCATTTGGTGGCTCGCACGGGGAGCGACTGAGGGTAAGTAAACCGCTCGCCCCTGAGGGCAGGGTGAGAGGATGGGGAGCCATTTTAAGATTCCTCTTTTGTTTTGCTTCATTTTTGTTTTAAGTTGCCTGTCCCTGGAGATGAGTGAGACGGAAGAAAAACCGCTCACTTCTGAGGAAAAACTATTTACGTCTGAGGAACAGATAGGGAGAAAGGACGGATGCACATGTAAGGAGGATAGAAAGGTTATAATGATTTTGTGTGGTTCCATTTTTATTTCATTCTGTCTCGGTTTTGTTTGGCGTCATCTTGTTGGGTTGTATTATAGTAGAAATATGGGATCAGAAATTAGTAAAAAACAAACCGAAAGAGTGTTAAGTAAATTGTTAGAGGAAGAAGGCATCCCAGTAAAATCAAGAGCAGTCAGGGCATACGTTGATACAATGCAAAAATGTAGCCCATGGCTTTTTAAGGAGGAGTTGTTAAATATATCACAATGGAACCATCATGGTGAAGATTTAAAAAGAATAGAAAAGAAAAGCCCAGGGACTCTGCCAGCTGGCACATTGGCATTGTGGGCATTGGTATCTGGTTTTCTTAGTCCAAAACCTTCAATTCAGACAAAGGTAGAGGAAGGAGAAGACATATTGATTCAAGTAAATGAGGAGGTCTCTCAAGTTAGTCAGAAAGAGGAAAAGATTCAAGGAAAAGAGAAGGTCTTTCGAGCTAATCAGACAGAGAAAGAAAGTTTAGAGCAGAAAAAGCCATCAGGGGGAAAGTTACAAAAGGAGACTGCTACTAAAACCTTTCTATCACCAGAGGGCTTACGTGTCCAACCAACAGCACCACCTCTACAGGAGACTGCTACTAACACCTTTCTATCACCAGAGGACGTAAGTGTCCAACTGACAAGGCCACCTTCATATGCTGAGAGGCCCCCAACCCCCGCAGTGGATAGTTCAGATCCTGAGACAGGATCTCAAGTATTAACATGCCCTGTATTTGAGGTAGGAGGGCAGCGAGTTTACCATACTTTAAATTTCAAAACAGTGAAGCAGCTAAAAGAGGCTGTGACAACCTATGGTCCTCAAGCACCCTTCACTGTAAGCTTGGTCGAATCCATTACCAACTTGAACATGACGCCAGCAGATTGGGCTAATATGTGTAAAGCTGTGCTAAATGGAGGACAATACCTGTTATGGAAGGTTGCCAATGAGGAATTTTGCAAGGAGACGGCTAGGCGAAATGCAGCAGCTGGTTATCCTCAGAGAAATCTAGATATGTTGTTAGGAAAGGGACCTTATGAGGATCAGCAGCAACAAATTGCATATGATCCTGGTGTATATTTACAAATTGCTGTAGATGCAGTTAAGGCATGGAAGACTTTACAAGGACATGGAGGTTTACAAGGTCAATTATCTAAGATAATACAAGGAACTAATGAATCTTATGCTGAATTTGTAGATAGGCTTATTCAAACAGCTACCAGAGTTTTTGGGAATACAGAACAAGCAATGCCATTAATAAAACAACTGGCTTATGACCAAGCGAATCGTTGGTGCAGAGATGTCATTAGACCATGGAAACATGAAGATTTAAACACATATATTAAATTATGTAGAGACATTAATGAACAAGAGCAAGTCATGGCAGCTGCAGTAAAACAGGCTTTAGATGCCAGAGACATTAATGAACAAGGGAAAATTGTGGCAGCTGCAGTAAAACAGGCTTTAGATGCCAGAGACATTAATGAACAAGGGCAAATTGTGGCAGCTGCAGTAAAACAGGCTTTAGATTCCAGGCCAAGAACATGCTACAATTGTGAACAAACAGGACATTTTTAAAGGAATTGCCCCATAGGAGGAGGGTTTAACAAAACTAGGTATCAAAGGAGTAGAATACCGGGTATTTGCCCACGATGCCGTAGAGGGAGACATTGGGCTAATGAATGCCGTTCTCAAACCACCATAGAGGGTACTCCATTATCAAAAAACGAACAAGGACCAAGTGTTTATCCACGATGTCGTGGAGAAAGGTACTGGGCTCCATTGCCAAAAAATGGACAGGGGGGCCCAATGCTCCGGGGCCCAAAACCACAAATATACGGAGCACTGGAGGAACCCAGCAACCCCATCAGGGTAGTGCCCAGGACACATTGTCCATCAGATCCCTCATCAGACAAACCAGAGGGAGCGCAGGGTTGGACATCTGCGCCTCCGCCAGATCAGTACTAACTCCAGAGATGGGAGTTCAAATCATTCCCACAGGGGTGAAAGGACCTCTTCCCAAAGGAACAGTAGGCTTATTATTGGGACGCAGCTCTTCTACTCTAAAAGGACTTATGATAAGTCCTGGGGTAATTGATCCCGATTATGAAGGTGAAATAAAAATTATAGCCAGTTCTCCAAATGGTATATCAGTAATTTCACCAGGAGATAGAATAGCACAGTTACTAATAATACCAAGCCTACATGATAAATTTTCCAGTCGTGCTATAGAAAGAGGTTCCAAGGGATTAGGCTCCACAGGTGTAGATTGGGCTATGCTGTCTTTAAATTTAGATTCTCGCCCCATGCTAAAACTAAATATTCAAGGACATGAATTTAATGGGCTACTGGATACAGGTGCAGACCTTAGCATCATCTCTCGTCAAGAATGGCCAAAACATTGGCCATTACAACAAGCCACTCAAACGCTTCGAGGCCTAGGAGTGGCGACTAATCCTCATAGAAGTGCAATGGTATTAGATTGGAAGGATCCTGAAGGATGTGAAGGAACTATACAGCCATATGTATTGGATTATCTTCCTATAAATTTATGGGGACGAGATGTCCTAGATCAATTAGGTTTGACATTAACAAATAACATCAACCAAAATGCACCCACTATTATGACTAGACAAGGTTTTAGGAAAGGAAAAAGATTAGGAAAACAAGAACAAGGTATAGCAGCACCAATACAAATAGATCAAGGAACAGACAGACATGGGTTGGATTTTCAGAAAGGGCCACTGAGACAATAAAAATTACTTGGAAATCAGAAAGACCAGTATGGGTTCCTCAGTGGCCCCTGACTAAAGAAAAGATACTAGCAGCCCATGATCTGGTCAAACAACAATTAGCAGAAGGACATATACAACCTTCTGTATCTCCCCATAATACTCCCATTTTTGTCATCAAAAAGAAATCTGGTAAATGGAGATTATTGCAAGATTTAAGAGCCATTAATAATGAGATGGTTATTATGGGACCTGCTCAATCGGGGATTCCTCAATTGTCTGCTTTGCCAAAAACTTGGTATGTTTTAGTTATAGATATTAAAGATTGTTTTTTTCAATTCCAATTCATCCTGAGGATAGTCCACGTTTTGCATTTACTATCCCTGCACTGAATCATGAAGGTCCTGATCAGAGATATGAATGGAAAGTACTCCCTCAAGGGATGGCTAACAGCCCAACTATGTGTCAAATTTATGTTGACAAAGCAATCCAGCAACTTAGAAATCAAAATCCTGAACTACAAATATTTCACTATATGGATGATGTATTATTAGCACACAAAGGTAAAAACACATTGCTAGACTGTTATGCCACACTTACAAACTTATTAAAAAATTATAATCTAGAGATAGCAATAGATAAAGTACAATTAAATTTTCCAATTAATTATTTAGGAGTTCTATTATCCTCAACCATGGTCCGTCCACCAAAAATTCAAATACGAGTAGATCAACTCAAATCACTTAATGACTTTCAAAAGTTATTAGGAGACATAAATTGGATAAGGCCTTATCTAGGTATACCAACGGGAGAGTTGGGACCTTTATTTGATATCCTAAAAGGTCCATCAGATCCAAATTCACCCCGAATGTTAACGCCTGAAGCAAGAAAGGCATTAAAAATCATTGAAACATATATGGAAAATATGCATTTGGATAGAATTGATATAAGTTTGCCTTTATTATTTATTGTACTACCAACAAAAAATATTCCTACAGGAGTATTTTGGCAAGAAGGCCCATTATTATGGATACATTTATCTTATTCTCCTAACACTATTCTTACTAGGTATCCTGAGGCTGTAGGACAATTAATACTCAAAAGAATAAAAGCAGCAAAGGGAGTGTTTGGAATTTCTCCCAATAAAATTATTACTCCATATACTATGAATCAAATTGATGAGTTAGCTAATGAGTTAAATACTTGGGCAATAATCATGTGCAAATCTAATGTTTCATTTGATAACCACTTACCATCTAATCCTTTATTGTCTTTTTGGTCATCTCATCCTGTAATTTTTCCAAAAATGACAAGAAAAACACCTATTGGAAATGCTCCAAATATATTCACTGATGGATCAAATAATGGTACAGCAGCAATAGTTACACCTGATCAAACTTTTACATTTTTAGTACCCAAACAATCAGCTCAAAAGGTAGAGCTTAAGGCAGTATTACAGGCTTTTGTGATGTTTAAAAATTCTGTATTTAATTTATTTTCCGATAGTCAGTATATAGTTAATGCTATAGTATCCCTTGAAGATGCTGGTAGGATTTCCCCTTCCTCTACTATTTTCTTTTTGCTTTCCACTATACAAAGTCTAATCTGGGACAGAAAAGATCCATTCTTTATAGGACATATCAGGGCACATACAGGATTGCCTGGAGCCCTTAGTTTGGGCAATGATTTAGCAGATAAAACTACACATGACATACATATTTTCTCTACACTAGAAGAAGCTATAAATTTTCATAAAAAGTTCCATGTCAATGCTAATACTTTACAAAAGCGTTTTAAAATAACTAAGGAACAAGCTAGACAAATAATAAAACAATGTCAAAATTGTGTGACCTTTTTACCACAAGTTAATCTTGGAGTCAATCCTAAAGGATTGATACCTAACCATATTTGGCAGATGGACGTCACACACTTGCCAGAATTTGGAAAATTAAAATATTTGCATGTTACAGTTGATACTTCTTCTGGATTTTTGATGGGCTCCCTTCATGCCGGAGAAAAAACTAAAGATGTTATAGCTCATTGCTTACAAAATTTTGCCACTGTGGGCGTTCCAAAACAGTTAAAAACAGATAATGCTCCTGGTTATACTTCTACCTCTTTTAAACAATTTTGCTCATCATTTGGCATTACTCATATAACAGGAATCCCATACAATCCACAGGGAAAAGGTATAGTTGAAAGAGCTCATCAAACTATTAAAATGTACTTATTAAAGCAAAAAGAAGGAATTGGGAAGGGGTATATATTCCCCAAAGATAAACTTAAAATAACCCTTTTTACTCTAAACTTTTTAAATTTGGATTCATCAGGGCTTAGTGCTGCAGAAAGGCATATGTGTCCAAAAAATGTATATAAGCCCAAGGTACTTTGGAAGGATATTCTAACAGGACAATGGAAAGGTCCTGACCCAGTAATTGTCTGGAGTCGGGGGTCTGTTTGTGTGTTTCCACAGGGAGAACAGCAGCCGATTTGGATTCCAGAGAGATTAACTAAGGTCCTGACCCAGTGATTGCCTGGAATCGGGGGTCTGTTTATGTGTTTCCACAGGGAGAACAGCAGCTGATTTGGATTCCAGACAGATTAACTAAAGCGATTTCTACAGACCAAAAAGAAGATGTGATATCCAGAACTCCAGTTTGGTTATTCTTACATCTGCAACAGAACCAGAATGCTTTTTTCAATATCTATTTTATTATTGCCCTTTCCCATATTTTTTTTTTTTTTTTGAGCTCATACAGACCTAGGTTAATGTTTTGCTGATCAGTCCTATTTTTTGACTATAGAGTTTTTAAACATTGCAATGGAGATTTCACCTGTAAAAAGTTATAAGGCCTTTACTATTATGTTATGTGTCGTATGTATTATGTGTGCACACTTGTGTTTTGTGTTTGAATGTACGTATGTCCATATGTCATATATGATGAGCGCTCATGAAAAAATGGATCCAAATAATTTTTTTTTATTCACGTGATTTAAATGGTTTAATTTAAATTGGGTAAACAGCTGTTGAAGATTGTTTTAAAATGTGAACAAAAAAGGAGGTTAACAGATCTGTTTGTTTACTTTCACCTTTCCTTTTCATTATATTTAATAATTCTCTTAAAGATAATGTAAATTGTTAAGAAAATTGTTTTCTTTTAATGCCTTCTGGAACGTTACATAATTTTTTCTTTAGCCATTATTGCCAAAATTCCTATCTTCATCCCAGTGCCAGTGAAGACAATGTAAATTGTTAAGAAAATTGTTTTCTTTTAGTGCCTTCTGGAATGTTACATAATTTTTTCTTTAGCCATTATTGCCAGAATTCCTATCTTCAGTGAAGACAATGTAAATTGTTAAGAAAATTGTTTTCTTTTAGTGTCTTCTGGAATGTTATATAATGTTATATAATTTTTCTTTAGCCATTATTGTCAGAATTCCTATCTTCATCCCAGTGCATGAAGACAAAGATAAAACCAATCTACAGCTTCTGCTATAGCCATCACTGAACTGCTTGCAGAACTTGCCTGGACTATGTATCACTTATATGCATTGTGAACTCACTTGTATGCATTGTGAACTATCTGTTGGTGCAGCAACTTCTGGTAGTGTTGGGGTATTTATGCTGATGGTGTCATCGGTGGTACAATTTTTCCAAAAGGAGCCGTCAGCTGGCGTGGTGTATCTTCCTCCCTTCTGTTTGTCATGATCGTTCAGCTAAAATTTGGAGGCCAACAGAGGTGAGGCAAAGAACCTCACCCCCCCGCTGGTACGAAGACCTCTACACAGGTGTGGCTGTATACTGGACTGGTAGTCAATGACGGGTAAGATCCAATTACTATGGTACCAACCTAAGACAGGAGGCTGATGCCTTGAGGTCAGCTCATCCAATAACGGGTAAGGACCATATGTACTATTGGACAACCTAAGGCAGACACGGTCCCTAAGCCACATGCTTCTTGTTTAAACAGAGAGGGGGAGATGTTGAGAGCCACAGCCGAAGGGGCTCCAGCAAACTTTCAGACTGCCAGCTGATGATTGGCTCACAGCGGCCCCAGCAACACCTAGCTGATTGGCTCCTCTGTGGAGATGCTCATTGAGCTGTTTCCCTGCCCTTTCAGACTGCCAGCTGATGATTGGCTCACAGCAGCCCCAGCAACATCTAGCAACATCTAGCTTATTGGCTCCTCTGTGGTGATGCTCATTGGGCTGTTTCCCTGCCCTTTCAGACCACGGAGCTGCTCATTGGGGGACTTTTTTGGCTCCGCCCATGCGACCCAGCCAATTGGCCTCAAGAGCAGGAGGATTGTGGGAAGAAGAGGTTGTTGGGTGTGTGTGGCTTGTGGGAAGCCGGTGGTGGCAGTTGGGCTCTGAGGGTTTTTTCCTGAGGAGCTGTTTTGTTTATCTTGTGTGGTTCTAAAAATAAAGTTAGTTTCTTTTGACAAGTGGCTCCTGAATTGTGCCCAGCCAGACTGCGGCAACCTAGACTTAATTGACATATATAGAATATACGACCCAACATCAAGCAGTTACAGTTTTCCTCAGCAGCACATGGATCCTTCTCAAAAGTAGATCATATATTATGTCACAGGGCAACTCTTAGACAAATTAAAGGAGTAGAGATAATACCATGCATCTTATCTTATCATAATGGAATGAAACTAAAAATCAATGATAAAAGAAGGAAGGAAAAACCATGCATCATTTGGAGAATGAACAATAGGTTACTGAATGATCAATGGGTTATAGAAGACATCAAGGAGGAAAATAAAAAATTCTTAGAGAAAAATGAAAACACAGACACAATATATCGGAATCTATGGGACACATTGAAAGCAGTTCTAAGAGGAAAATTCATTGCTTGGAGTTCATTCCTTAGAAAAAGAAAAAAACAACAAATAAATGATCTCATACTTCATCTCAAAATCTTAGAAAAACAAGAGCAAACAACAGCAAAAGAAGTAGAAGGAAAGAAATAATTAAAATCAGAGCAGAAATCAATGAAATCGAAACAAAAGAAACAATTGAAAAAATTGACAAAACTAAAAGTTGGTTCGTTGAAAAAATAAATAAAATGGACAGACCCCTAGCCATGCTAATGAAGAGGAGAGAGAACTGAAATTACTATCATATGGGATGAAAAAGGCAATATCACAACAGATATTTCAGAAATACAGAAGATAATCAGAAATTACTTTGAATCCTTATACTCCAAAATAATAGAAGATAGTGAAGGCATCGAAATATTTCTTAAGTCATATGATCTGACCAGAGTGAGTTAGGAGGATATAGACAACCTAAACATACCAATATCAGTTGAGGAAATAAAAGAAACCATCCAAAGACTACCAACTAAGAAAATCCCAGGACCGTATGGGTATACAGCAGACTTTTACAAAACCTTTAAATATGAACTAATACCAATACTTTTCAAGCTATTTCAGAAAATTGAAAAAGAGGGAGATCTTCCAAATTCATTCTACGAGGCCAATATCACTCTGATTCCTTCACCAGATAGACACTTCAAAGAAAGAAGACTAAAGACCGATATCTCTAATGAACCTAAATGCAAAAATCTTAAATTAAATTCTGGAGAATCAGATACAAAAACATATCAAAAAAATGTGGACCATGATCAAGTAGGATTCATCCCTGGGATGCAAGGAGGGTTCAATATACGAAAATCAATAAGTGTTATTCACCACATCAATAGACTTAAAAATAAAAACCATATTATCATCTAGATAGATGCAGAAAAAGCATTCGACAAAGTACAGCATCCCTTTATGTTCAAAACTCTCGAAAAACTAGGAATAACAGGAACATTCCTCAATATTGTAAAAACAATCTATCCTAAACCGCAGGCTAGCGTCATTCTTAATGGAGAAAAATTGAAGACATTCCCTCCAAAATCTGGAACAAGACAGGGATGCCCGCTCTCACCACTTCTGTTCAATATAGTTCTCAAAAGACTGGCCAGAGCAATTAGACAGATGAAAGAAATTAAAGGCATATAAATAGGAAAAGAATAACTTAAATTATCACTATTGCAGATGACATGATTCTATACCTAGCAGACCCAAAAGGGTCTACAAAGAAACTAATAGAGCTAATAAATGAATTCAGCAAAGTGGCAGGATATAAAATCAACACGCATAAATCAAATGCATTCCTGTATATCAGCGACAAATCCTCTGAAATGGAAATGAGGACAACCACTCCATTCACAATATCCTAAAAAAAAAAATGGGAATCAACCTAACAAAAGAGGTGAAAGTCTTATACAATGAAAACTACAGAACCCTAAAGAGAGAAATAGAAGAAGATCTTAGAAGATGTAAAAATATACCCTGTTCATGGATAGGCAGAACAAACATCATCAAAATGGCGATATTACCAAAAGTTCTCTATAGGGTTAATCCAATGCCAATCAAAATCCCAAAGGCATTTCTTGTAGAAATAGAGAAAGCAATCATGAAATTCATATGAAAAAATAAAAGACCCAGAATTGCAAAACAATGCTAAGCAGGAAGTGTGAATCAGGTGGTATAGCGATACCAGACTTCAAACTATACTACAGAGCAATAGTAACAAAAATAGCATGGTACTGGTACCGAAAAAGGCAGGTGGACCAATGGTACAGAATAGAGGACACAGAAATCAATCCACAAAACTACAACTATCTTATATTTGATAAAGGGGCTAAAAGCATGCAATGGAGGAAGGATAGCATCTTCAACAAATGGTGTTGGGAAAACTGAAAATCCATATGTAACAAAATGAAACTGAATCCCTTTCTCT
Organism: Callospermophilus lateralis; assembly: GCF_048772815.1. Lineage (NCBI taxonomy): Eukaryota > Metazoa > Chordata > Mammalia > Rodentia > Sciuridae > Callospermophilus > Callospermophilus lateralis. The sequence goes on from NW_027516139.1 coordinate 690,988, forward strand.
CGCCATGCACAAAAGTTAACTCAAAATGGATCAAGGAGCTTGATATCAAATCAGAGACACACTGTCTGATAGAAGAAAAATTTGGTTACGATGTACATACTGTGGGGTCGGGCTACAGATTCCTCAATAGGACACCCATAGTACAAGAGTTAATAACTAGAATCAACAAATGGGACTTACTCAACTAAAAAAGTTTTTTCTCAGCAAAAGAAACAATAAGAGAGGTAAATATGGAGCCTACATCCTGGGAAGAAATCTTTACTACTCACACTTCAGAGAGAGCCCTAATATCCAGAGTATACAAAGAACTCAAAAAATTAGACAATAAGATAACAAATAACCCAATCAACAAATGGTCCAAGGACCTCAACAGACACTTCTCAGATGAGGACATACAATCAATCAATAAGTACATGAAAAAATGCTCACCATCTCCAGCAGTCAGAGAAATGCAAATTAAAACCACCCTAAGATACCATCTCACTCCAGTAAGATTGGCAGCCATTATAAAGTCAAACAACAAGAAGTGCTGGCAAGGATGTGGGAAAAGAGGTACACTTGTACATTGCTGGTGGGACTGCAAATTGGTGCAGCCAATTGGGAAAGCAGTATGGAGATTTCTTGGAAAGCTGGGAATGGAAGCACCATTTGACCCAGCTATTCCCCTTCTTGGTCTATTCACTAAAGACCTAAAAAGAGCATGCTACAGGGACACTGCTACATCGATGTTCATAGCAGCACAATTCACAACAGCAAGACTGTGGAACCAACTTAGATGCCCTTCAATAGAATAATGGATAAAAAAAATGTGGCATTAACACACAATGGATTATTACTCTGCATTGAAAAATGAAAAAAATCACAGAATTTGCAGGAAAATGGATGGCATTAGACTGGATTATGCTAAGTGAAGCTACACAATTCCTGTAAAACAAATGCCAAATGTCATCTTTGATATAAGGAGAGTAACAAAGAACAGATAGGGACAAAGAGCATGACAAGATGATTAACATTAAACAGGGATGAGAGGTGGAAGGGAGGGAGAAGGGAAATTGCATGGAATTGGAAGGAGACACTCTGGGTTATACAAAATTACAAACAAGAGGAATTGAGGGGAAAGGGAAAAATAATACAAGGGGGAGAAATTTATTACAGTAGAGGGAGTAGAGAGAGAAGTGGGGAGGGGCAGGGAGGCTAGGGGGGATAGTAGAGGATAGGAAAGTCAGCAGAATACAACAGACACTAGTATGGCAATATGTGAATCAATGGATGTGTAACTGATGTGATTCTGCAATCTGTATACAGGGTAAAAATGGGAGTTCATAACCCACTTGAATCAAAGTGTGAAATATGATATATCAAGAACTATGTAATGTTTTGAACAACCATAAATAAAAATAAAAAAAAACTATCTTTGGTGCATAATGCACACAATTCTAATATTTCTACAGTAACTGACCCAGTTTAACATCAATGCAAGTAGATTCCTATTGGACATGATGTGTATTTTGACATTCACTTTTATTCAACACTGATACATTACTATTTCAACAGTTTATGCACATAACAGGATATATATTTCATTCACAATTTAGAAAATTTATAGGCATTTGTTTCACTTTCAATCACTTCCTGCTTCAGAACACATGGATTCCTCCATATTTCTTGACTGGTCTTTTCATGAGACTTTTTTCCAAACATATTATTTTCGATTTCCATAATCACTTTTGAAACAAAACTCACACACACTTCATGATAAACAATAACCCTAAGATTACCATTAGATATATAACTGGTTGGAGTGAATGATTGTATGTCAATATATGATTTCCTATATATTTTCAGATATCAATTCAATCCATTATTTAAAGTGGAACCAGTTATAATATTTATTCACAGTATGGTCTATTCATGCATTATCTCTATATTCATAGACACAGGGTACACCACTTTGTACCCCCAATACTAATTTATATGTCTTCAAATATTGCTCCCAGTAATCGTGGAAGAAATACTCATGTCATATGATCTACATATACATTTGATCACAATATTTTTCTGGGCACAAAATGCAAAAATCACACTTATGATTGTACCAAATACTAAATGGAAAGTGAACATGGATTACTAAAACGATAAATGTCCTGGTTGCCTAATGCTTTCAAATGTCATTCCTATTGGTGACGACATATTTGTTTCTTCCTAAGATTATGTATTCAATCTCAACCCTATTGAAAATGTCTAATCCTATCACTCACTGTATAATTGCCTAATTTCGTAAGGTCTGTATTGATATTTTCCTTTCTACATATTTTCCCCAGTTAATCATTGTGAATGACTCTTCACATGTGCTGAAATTTACATTCACTCTATAACCAAAACACTATTGCTACAGAACTTTTGCTCCATGTCCTATACTCACTCTATTTCCTAAACCTACTGACTACCTTCCTAATCCCACCGACTATCTCAATTTGAGTGGATGTTCTCTTCTAAAATCAATCTTCCAAGGTGTAAGGTCCTATGCCATTGATTATCGATTTATCTGAGACATCTGTGCAGAACGTAATTATAAGCTAAGTATCCCAATCAAGGGCCTAATGCCCTTCTGGGCTTCAAATCTTACCTAGATTTCTGTTTCCATACTTATATTTCACCTCTATAATCTTATAAATATCGCAGGTTCCCAATACTATTAATCATCCTTCGCAATGATTCGAAACCCAAATCAAACATGTTATTAACCCTAACCATACACTCTTCCCTCAATCTAACTTTGCAGAAGAGCAGGGACAGAGTTCGTCTTACAATACAGGAATGTAGGGTATCTTCCTCCTGCTGAGAACCTCAAATGTCCATGCAAATTTAATCCCTGGAGAAGATGTAGGCATCTATGAAGGACCTGAGAGAGCAAATGTCATCTTCCATCGCAAACAACCTTTCCAGGATGAAGGGTTGTGTCTGAATAAGCCTCTCTCTTGTTAATGTACACAAGATAGACCAAACCAGGCATGTGTGGAGAGCTGTTCCTGGGTGCCTATGGTTGATATACCATTCTAACTTGTAAAAGTGTCACAGGAAGTAAGGGCAGCCTCCATCTCATAGGACAAAGTGGTTGCCAAGACAATGACCTCAAAGAATTCCTGAAGGAAGTAATCTCACCTCACTTCCTTGGTGATGGAACTCTCTGAACTTGGAATCCGGGAAGCCAGGCACCCAGAGCCAGTCTCAGTCCCAGTCCCAGTGGTCTTATTTTTTGGATTTACCAAGGACAGAGTCAGTCTTTCTTGGTACCTACTGAGGTGAGGATGAACAAATGTCAGGAAAGCTCTGAAGAGGGGCCTTTCCTGAGACAGCAGGTAGTGGCTCACCTCTGGCTAGTGACAACTTCACAGATTTGGCCAACGAGACCATATCTGACACAGGACAGGCGATTTCATCAGAACATAGTTTGGCCCACCAGTCAGAAGACACTCCCAATAGTCACAGACCTACTTGGGGAAGGAGCTTCCTTTGTGTGTGTGGGTGTGGGTTTGAGATTTTGTCTCATGTTCTGAGAATAGGTAGGAAAGGCGGTTTGTTTGGTTTGGAGTGAACTGTTTCTGGTAAGTCGTTTGACAAGGCCATTGTTTCTTTGTCTGTGTATCCCACTGTGTCCGTGGTTTTAGATATTAGAAAAGAGAATGAATCATTGGATGTGTCCTGTCTAGACTCACCTTGCCCAATTTATGAATGGACTGCGGCTTGACTTATGGGTGGACAACTCCAACAATCTTCCTAAGTTCCTCTTTTCTTCCTGAATTCTGGCCACTCTCCAGAATAGGCTCATGGTTTTTTGTCGAAAATATGTACCACCTCCAAGCTCTGTGACATGGCCATGTACTGGATAGCTGAAAGAAATGGGAGCATCTCAGAAAACTCAGATATTAGTTTGACCAGGAAATTCTAAGTGAAGAAACCCTGCTTTGGGCCTTTTGCTCACCAATTGTTCTGATGCCCTGAATGTCAGGAAGGTCTTTGCCTCAGGCCACACCATTGTAGAGCCTAAAGAAACAGTTTTCAAATGGAAATGAAAGGGCATCACCTGTGGCTCTTTGTTTAATTGCTTTGGAAAGGGATGTGTCTGAATCAGCCTTTTGGCCCTGTGTGAGACTGTGACTTAGATTCTCAGCACCTGATGGATCTAAAGAAGGATCCCATGTGTGCATCCAAAACCAAAATAGACAAAAGAGCAGTCAGTGTGGATGAATTCTCTCGCATTCCTCTGTAAGGTTCCTGTCATCCATCATGTGAGAATAGTGATAATTTGGTTCAAATGTGTTCCTCAAAACCCTGCAGAGGCTAGCCCATAAGTGCTTGGTTTTTCTCAAGACTCCAATTCACATAAAGAATCTAAAACACACAGTCAGTAGGCCTCAAATTGGAGAAGCAGTGCCATATTAATGGCAGGCCTATTTGATCACTCTTGGTTCACTGGAAGGATGTCCTGGCCACCCTTATTTTAGGCAAATGAGGGGCAAGGGAGGTTATATTGGATACTGTCTTGGGCTGCACCCCTCATGGAAACCTCCAGCCAGAGATTATGATGATTGTGTAAATGGAAGAAGATGAGTGCCATGTGGAAGTGTTTTGGATTTAATTGTGGATATTTGTGTGACACTTGGAAGACATAACAAGGTCTACCTGGGCTTGAACTCCGGTGTGATTCCCCTTATAGACGGAGTTCAGGAACTGATCTCAGAGAAGTATTGCCATGTATTGTGTTGTGATTTAAGAGGCGATGTATGAGAGTCACCCTTGGAAACTGAGATCTAGCCCCAGAGTGGCTTTCCACAGAGCACTGGGAATTTCAGCCAAGATAACACATGATTTCATTCGAAAGACTTGGCAGCCATAGTTGAGAGTGAAAACACACATGGACCTCATATTGTAGACCTTAATGGGCCTGGCTTAATGTGACCTTTTGGCCATTCTTTGGGAAGCCTTGCCTGTGAGGGTTCTCCAGAGCTTTCATTGAAATAATCTTGCTCACCATTTACTGGTTCCTGAATGAATTGAAACCCACAGTGCCTCCAACTTCATCCTTGAAAAATGTCTAAATAAATACCATGAAATTTTTGAAATTCCCATGACCAGGTGGCACTGGAGAATCTTTGGATGTCCTGTTGCTGATCATGGATGTACCAGACAGTGCCTTGCTTGACTGGGTTTTATGAAAATTGTGTAGAACAGAGGTGCCAGAAAGTTGCAGCCTGCTGAGAAGTGGGCCTAGAGCTGTGGTGGGCAGGAGTGTGATAAAACATCTGTGTTGGAGCTATGTGGATCTTCCATTGACTTCCAAATGGCTTGTGGATTACATGAAGCAGCCAGCAGACCCTTGTAATTAAAGGCATCTTGTTATATGGAGAGGATTCAGGGCAATGTTCAGAATCAGGTTGCTATGGACAAGGATGCAATGTGGCAAACTTTGAGGGATAGAAGCGTGGTTGGTGCGTTCTTCTGCAGACTCTGAACCACCACACATGACAGAACTCCCTCCAGCACTGTGTCTCAGTTGAACTCCTTGAATTTCATGAAGCAAATACCAAACTCCCAGTTCAGCAGCAAAAAACCCACAAAAAGTGGAGGAGGACCAAATGGCTTCACAATCCAACGGGGAGACACTTAGCCCCCAGAGGCCACAGTTTACCTAAAAAGAAGAAAATCAACACTGCTACCTCATGTTCATTGGAAAATAAGATACCATGTCCTCCACGTCACATAGAGGCAGACCCAGCTTTGATGGTCTCACTACCAAGGAAGCCAATTCTCCTGACAACAACATATTTTTCACGTTCCCAAACTCAGAGGTAGTTGCTCTAAAAGTTTTTAGGCCAGCAGAGCTCCATGTTTGTGGAGTGTTTACCCTGTCCCTTACTTTTGGAAACTCCTCTACAATCTCCAAGGTTGTGAACTCCTGAGCATTTTCCATTCCAGATATGTATTCACTGATTTTCTATCTATTCTCCTCTAACTGTGTCTTACTTGGGGTGAAGGTAATTTCAAGGCATTGTTCTGGATGAGAGTGGGAGGATATTTGTGTAGCATATATTTGCATACAAATTGGATTCAATTTCCAATTTTCCTTTTGAAATACTGAATCCCTGACACTAACCCATACATACTAGAGTCAGACAACTCATCCTAATATGATAGAGAAAAATAACACAAACCTATAGAAATACAAGCAGTTCATTGGAGGCATGTTGTATAGTTGGACTTGCATTTTGCATTATACAAGGTAGGAGTTATAAATCTAGTCAATGTTTAATAGAAAAAGATCTCCATGTGTTTTTAAAGTTAACAAATATGAGAATTCATGTTTCCGTTTCTCTTTAGCCTATTCACACTTGTATATTTATATGCATATATAGAATCCTACCAGGTATCACACGTACATCTTTGTGAGGTGGCTGACTTGGCAGATACAAATTGTGAGAAGAGATCACTCCTCCTAAATGCTGTTGGAACTGAAAATTCAACCTATAGGGAGCGTCCTAGTAGAACAACATTATACGTAATCTCATGTTCAGTAAAATAAATATTTTTGCATCTGTGGATGATATATATTTACTGATGAATTTCGATTGGCATTTATATTGCTACTTTTTAATGTCTGTGAGTGTTTTGTGTGTGCGTTTGTGTGTGTGTGTGTGTACACTCTCCAGATTTTTCAAAATATGAAATATATGTGTCAAATATACACTCTCTAAATTCATTTATGTTCATGTATGTGGATTTTTAATAAACTTTTCACAAGATTATTCTTGTGAAAAGTTGATTAAAAATATTCAGAAATATTCATCCACCTGAAATACATATTTGTTTCCTAGTACTGAAAACTAACTTCAGGGAATGATGAATACAAATCCTAATTATTCTACAGTAACTGACCCAGTCTAACATCAATGCAAGTAGATTCCAATGGGACATGATATGTAATTCTTTATTCATTTGTATTCGACACTTTTACATTATTATTTCTTCAGTTTTTGCACATCATAGGATATACATTTCATCCACAAGTTCACAAATTTGTAGGCATTTGTTTCAAATTTAATCACTTTTTGCTTCAGAACACATGTATTGTCAAGGTTTCTTTACTGGTATTTTCATGAGTCTTCTTTCCAAACACATTATTTCCATAGTCACTTTTGAAGCAAAACTCACACACTCTTCATGATAAACCAAAACACGAATATTACCATTAGATGTATAACTGCTTGGAATGAATGATTGTATATCAATATACGATTTCCTGTGATTTTTCAGATATTAGATCAATTCATTTTTTAAAGTTGAAAAAAGTTATATTATTCGTTCACATTACGGTCTATTCATTCTTTATCTCTATATTCATAGACACAGGGTACACCTCTTTGTACCCCCGATTCTAATTTTACATCTTCAATATATTGCTTGCAGAAATGTTGGAAGACATACTCATGTCACCTGATGTACATATACATTTTATCAAAGTAATATTCTGGACAAAAAAATGTAAAGGTCACATTTATGATTGTACCAAAGCCTAAATGTAAAGTGTACATGAATTACTAAAAACATCCATGTCCAGGTTGCCTAATGCTGTCAATTGTCAATCCTTTTGGTGACTACATATTTGTTTCTTCCTAATTTATATATTCAAACTCAACCCTGTTGGAAATGTCTAATCCTATCACTCACTTTATACTTTGCCTGATTTCATAATGTTTCTATTGATATCTGCTTTTCAACAAATTTTCCCAAGTTGATCCTAGTGACTGGCACTTCATATGTGCTGACATTTACATTCACTCTATAATCGAAACCCTATTGCTAAAGAACTTTTGGTCCAAATCCTATACTCACTCTTCTTTCTAAACATACCGACTATCTTCCTAATCCTACCGACTATCCCTTTTTGACTGGATGTTCTCTTCTACATTCAATAAAATGTCCTATGCCATTGTATATCGAATTATCTGAGACAATTTTGCAGAGCATAATTCAAAGCTAAGTATCCCAATCAAGGGCCCAATGTCCTTCTGGGCTTCAAATCATACCTAGATTTCTGTTTTCATACTTATATTTCACCTCTATATTCTTGTAAATATCGCAGGTTCCCAATAGCATTATTCATCGCACAGAATGATTCGTAACCCAAATCAAACCTGTTATTAACCCTAAACATACTCTGTTACCTCAATCTCATTTTACAGAAGAGCAGGGACAGAGTGGTTTTTACAATACAGGAAACTTGGGGACCTTCCACCTGCTGAGAACTTCAAAGGTCCATGCAGAAATGATACCTGGAGAAGTTGTAGGCAGGTATGAAGGACCTGAGAGAGCAAAAGTCATCTTCCAATGCAAACAACCTGGTCAGGATGAAGGGATATGTATGAATCAGCCTCTCTCTTCTTATTGTAGAGAAGATGGACCAAACCAGGCCTGTGTGGAGAGCTGTTCTTGGGTGCCAATGGTTGATATACCATACTACCTTGTGAAAGTGTCACAGGAAGTAGGGGAAGGCTCCATCTCATGGGACCTTTGGAAGCAACTGTTAGGACAAAGTCATTGCCAAGGCAGTGACCTCATTCAGTTCCAAAGAAAGTGACATACCTCATTTCCTTGGTGATGGAACTGTCTGAACTTGGTATCCAAAAAGCCAGGCACCAAGAGGCAGTCCCAGTCCCAGTCCCAGTGGGCTCACTTGTTTGGATTTACCAAGGACAGAGTCAGTTTTCTTGGTACCTAATGATGTGAGGATGGCCAAATGCCAGGAAAGCTCTGAAGATGGACCTTTCCTGAGAAAGCAGATAGTGGTTCACCACTGGCTCCTGACAACTGCACAGAGTTGGCCAAGGAAACCAGATCTGAGAGAAGACAGACCATTTCAGGGGAACATAGTATGGCCCACCAGTCAGAGGACACTCTGGATAGTCACAGACCTACTTGGGTGAAGGAGGTGCCTTTGTGGGAGTGTGTGTGGGTTTATTGTTTTGTCTCATGTTCTGAGAATAGATGGGAAAGGCGGTTTGGTTTGGAGTGGACAGTTTCTAGTAAGTTGTTTCACAAGGTGAGTGTTTCTATGTCTGTGTATCCCACTGTGTCCATTGTTGTAGACATTGGAAAAGAGAATGCATTAATGGATGTGTCCTGTCAAGTGTAAATCTTCCCATATTTCAACCTGCCCAATATATGAATGGAGTGCAGCTTGTCTTGTCGATGTGCAACACCTGCTATCTTTCTAAGTTGCTGTTTTCTTCCTGAATTCTGGCCACTCTCTAGAATAGGCTCATGGATTTGTGTTCAAAATATGTACCACCTCCAACTCTGTGACATGGCCATGTACTGGATAGCTGAAGAGAATTGCGAGCATCTCAGAAAACTCAGATATCAGTGTGACCAGGAAAGTCTCATTGGAGAAACCCTGCTTTGGGCCTTTTGCTTACTTATTGTTGTTTTTCACTGAATGTCAGGAAGTTCTTTGCCTCAATCCACCCCTTTGTGAAGCCTGAAGTAAACAGTTTTCAAATGGAAATGAATGGCATCACCTGTGGCTCTTTGCTTAATTGTTTTGGGAAGGGATGTGTCTGAATTAGTCTCTTGGCCATGTGTGTGGCTTTGAGTTAGATTCTCGGCACCTGATGCATCTAAAGAATGATCCCGTGTGTGCATCCAAAACCATAATGGCAAAAAAATCATTCATTATGGATGAAGTCTCTTGCCTTCCTCTGTTAGGTTCCTGAACTCCATCAAGTGAGAATAGGGATTCTTTGGGTCAAATGAGTTCTTCAATTCCCTGCAGAGGTGCTTGGGTTTTCGAGTAACTCCAAATCACATAAGAAATTGATACCTGAAATCAGTAGGCCTCAAATTGGAGAAACACAGAAGTATTAACGGCAGGCTTATTTGATCACTCCTGGTTCACAGAAACGGTGTCCAGGCCACCCTGACTTTAGGCAAATGACGAAAAAGCGAGCTGATTTTGGACACTGTCTTGGCTTTTCTCATGACTCCAATTCACATAAAAAATCTACACCCCACAGTCAGAGAGCCTCAAATTGGATAAGCGGAGCAGTATTAAGGGCAGGCCTATTTGATCACTCCAGGTTCACAGGAAGGGTGCCCAGGCCACGCTGAAGTTAGGCAAAAGAGGTGCAAGAAGCTTATTTTGGACATTTTCTTGGGCTGCACAACTCATGGAAAACTCCAAGAAGAGGTTATGATTAGTGTCTATATGGAAGAAGAATAGGGCCATGAGGGAGTATTCTGGTTTTAATTGTTTTCATTTGAGTAGCGGTTGGAAGAGTTGTCTGGGTCCACCTGGACTTGAACTCTGTTGTGATTCTCCTTATAGACTGAGTTCTGGAACTGACCTGAGAGAAGTATTGCCATGAATTGTGTTGGGATTTTAGGAGGCCAGGCATGAAGTTGCCATTGGAACCTGAGATCTAGGCACAGGTTGGCTTTCCACAGAACACTGCGAATCTCAGCCAGGATATTACATGATTTTATTCTGAAAGACTTGGCATGCATTATAGAGATTCAAAACCCACATGGACCTCGCTTTATAGACCTCAATTGGCCTCGCTTCATGTGACTTTTTGGCCACTCATTGGGTAGCCTTGCTTGTGAGAGTACTCCAGAGCTTTGCCTGAAATTAGTTTCCTAACCCTTTAAGGGTTCCTGAATGAATTGAAACCCACAGTGCCTCCAACTTCATCCATGAAAAATTGCTAGATAATTACCATGAAATTTTTAAAATTCCCATGACCAGATGTCACTGGAGAACCTTTGATGTCCTGTTGATGATCATGAATATACCAGACAGGGCCTTGATTGACTGGGTTTCATGAAAATGGTGTAGAACAGAGATGCTAGTAAGTAGGAGCCTGGTGAGTAGTGGGCCTAGAGAAGTGTTATGCAAGTGAGTGATAAAACATCTGTGGTGGGGCCATGTGGATCTTCCATTGGCTTCCAAATGGCTTGAGACTGACATGGTGCAGCCATCAGACCCATATACGTAAAGGCATATTTTTATATGGAGAGGTTTTAGGGCAATGTTCAGAATCATGTTGCTATTGTCAAGGGGGCAAGCTACGTGGGATAGAACCCTGGTTGGTGCATTCTCCTGGAGACCATGCCCACCACAGCTGACAGAACTCCCTTCAGCACTGTCTCCCATTTGAACTCATTGTATTTCATGAAGCAAATACCAAACTCCCAGTGCAGCAGCAAAAAACACGACGATAATTGGAGGATGACCAAGTTGTGTCACAGTCCACACGGGGAGACACTTAGCCCTCAGTGGCCACAGTTTACCTACAAAGAGAGAATTCAGCACTGCTGCCTCATTTTTATTGGAAAATAAATAACCATGTCCTCCAGGTCACATAGAAGCAGATCGAGCTTTGATTGTCTCACTACAAATAAAGCTAAAGCTAATGAAAACAACATATATTTTAAGTGCCCAACCTCAAAGGCAGGTTCTCAAAAAGTCTTTAGGCCAGCAGAGCTCCATGTTTGTGGAGTGTTTACCCTGTCCCTTACTTTTGGAAACTCCTCTACCACCTCCAAAGATGTGAAATCTGGAGCATTTTCCATTCCTGATAGGTATTCACAGATTTTCTAACTCTTCTCCTCTAATTGTGTCTTACTTGGGGCGAAGGTAATGTCAAGGCATTGTTCTGGAGGAGAGTGGGAAGAATTTTCTGTAGCATATATTTGCATACACATTGGATTCAGTTTTTTATTTTCCATTCAAAATACTGAATCCCTGACTCTAACCCATACCCGACCAGACTCTGACTACTAATTCTAATATGATGGAGAAAACTAACCCAAACAGAATAGAAATACAAGCAGTTCAGAGTAGGCCTGGTGTATTGTTGGACTTGCCTTTTGCATGATACAGAGTTGGAGTTATGAATCTAGTCGATTTGTTGTTGAAATAGTTGTCCATGTATTTTTAAGGTTAACAAATATGTGAATTCCTGTCTCCCTTTCTCTGTATTCTTATATGCACATATAGATTCCTACCTGGTACCACACGTACATTTTTGTGAGGTGGCTGACTTGGCAGATACAAATTGTTAGAAGAGATCACTCCTACTAAACTTGTTGGAATTGGATATTCAACCTATGGGTGAGCTTGCTAGTTGAAGAGCATTATACATAAATCCATGTTCAGTAAAATTAATATTTTGAGATCTCTGGATGATGCATATTTTATAATGAATTTTGATTGACATATATATTGCTACTTTTTTGTCTGTGTGTGTGTTTTGTATATATATATATATATATATATATATATATATATATATATATATATACACTCTCCAGATTTTTCAAAATATGAAATATATGTGTCTTATATACACTACCTAAATTCATTCATGTTTATGTATGTGGATTTATAATCAACTATTCACAAGATTATTCTGAGAAATATTCATCCACCTGAAATTTGCCTAATGATCTCAAATGTCAATCCTATTTGTGACTACATATTTGTTTCTTCCTAAGATTATATATGTAAACTCAACCCTGTTCAAATATCTAATCCTATCACTCACTTTATACTTTGCCTGTTTTCGTAATGTCTCTATTGATATCTGCTTTCCTACATATTTTCCCCAGTTCATCATTGTGACTGACTCTTCACCTGTGCTGACATTTACATTCACTCTCTAATCGAAACCCTATTGCTAAAGAACTTTTTTTCCAATTCCTATACTCACCCTTATTCCTAAAAGTACTGACTATCTTCCTAATGCTATAGACTATTTCTTTTTGACTGGATGTTCTCTTCTACATTCAATCATCCAAGTAAATGTGGGGCGAGCTTCAGAGGAGGAGACAACCAACAGACTATCTCATGCAACATCAAAGGGTTTTTTTGGTGTCCAGCATGCTGGGGCTCAGAGATCACTTGAATCGAGCAGATAGCCCTGAGAATAGCTTAAGTAGAGCTTATATACTTTCCCTGGAGAGGGCAGGGAGGGAATTTTATTGATGGGTCAGGGCGAGTGGGTGGTTTGCGTGCAACTGGGTGAGGGAGTACATTCTGCAGTTGCGCAGTTGGGGACAGAACATTCTGGGAACAAGATTTGCAAGCATTTCTCAAGATTTCAACAGTGTTTTGTTAAGCATACAGAAAAATAAGAAGTGACAAGTACCTATTTTATTAACCTTTAATTCCCCACTTCTTCTTCTGGCTACTTTTAATCATAAAATTGATCATTGGAGGGTGTCACATTCTATGTCTGCTAGTGGGGTATTACCATAAGTTTAACTCGTCCAATTTGAGCCTGGAGAAAAGAAATTACACGGTTGAGCAAACAGGGTTTTATAGTTAGCAATAATATGAGGATTATTATTGGACCTGCCAGGTTGATAAAAACGTAGTTAACCAGGAGGAGTGTGTGAACCAAGACTCAAGCCACCCTTTTTGGGCCTCTCTCTCTTGTTGATGCTCTCCAAGGTGTCTTTTAAATTTACTCATAGATTTTATTACAACTCCAGTATGGTCAGCAAAAAAACAACATTCTTTCCTCAATGCATCACAAAGGCCCCCTTCTCTAATAAAGAGGAGGTCCAACCCTCAACTGTTCTGTAAAACAACTTCAGAGAGAGAGGTTAAAGATTCATGCAAAGTTCTGATGGGGGTTTCTAATATCTTAGTTTTGCTCTATTGCTGCTTCTAATTGGGTCATTTGTTGTGTCCCATGGACAATGGCAGTGGCTCCTGTGCCCACCCGTGCAGCAACTCCTATTCATAATAGGATGGCTAAAGTGAGCGATACATGTTCCCAGTGGAACCGGTTGTATGCCCCCCCCATTTGATCTTCAAACGAACCTGCATCATGATAGAGCACTCTGGGAAACATCTGCACCATTTCAAAATTAATCCCATCTGTTGACCATTTCATGAAAACATAAACAATGTTTAAGTATATAGAATTATGCTGTTGTAGGGACAGACAAGGCAAGGCACCTAAGATAGCACTGAAGACAGGGAAACAGTCCTATTTTGTTGCAACCGGATTCAGAGGGCATTGCTTCTGTTGTAATCAATTAATCCCCTGAAACTCAAGTTTAGGTAGTTTCAGAATTTTGTACCCAGCATATAAGGATGGGGCTCAGAAGTTTACAGTCTGCAGAAGTTCAAAAAAGCAGTATTTGTTTCTGATTTTTCCTCTGTTCTGGGCAAGTTAAATTTTCAAGGACACATGGGAGGGGGAGAGCTTTTTATTCCCTTTCTTATTTTCCCCCTGCCAGCTGTTACAACGGAGCCCATTTGGTAATTTCTTTATCTTAGAAATGTAGCCATTTCTGTGAAGCCCCAGCTGAAGGCCAGAGGCCTTGTTCACATATTTTGTGAAAAACAAGTTAGGGGTTGTCTAGCTTAGAAGTACTGAGTTTTTTAGCCAGTGGCCAAGTAGAACAGGGCAATACAAAAAGAGAAAGTTTATCTACATTGAACTCTTTATAGAAACTCTATGCTGAAAGTTCTAAATTCAGCCATGGTGAAGACTTCTGGAGAAGGACATTTAAGACTTTTCTGTGGGCCTGGTACAGAGGGGGAATACGGGGAAGGTGGGGCTGAGAGAAGCTCTGAGGATCTGAGAATGAGGAAAAAGAGAGATGTAAAAGAATAATTGGAAAGGGGTTTGGGAATTTCCTAGCAACAAAACTTCAGCAGTAGAACAGGTAGAGCAGAGCAGAAAACGGGAGTGAGTATCCCAAAATTCTGTGAGGGACTTTAAATTTTAGTAACCTGTTTTCAGTGATGACAAAGCAACTTTAATGGCCATTTATATTACACCTTGGATAAGGGTCTGAGAGCTCTCCTCAGCTCGTTTGAGCTTTGGGTTAGCTGGAAAGAGGACCTGGTGGGACCCGGTGAGGGCACTGACAGGAGAAGAGAGGAATGAGTCGGTGGAGGGGTACCTCAGTACCTGCTACCTCACTAGTGGGCAATGGTCTGAGAACTGGTGGAGGTTTGGGTTTCTGATCTAGTAATTGGAGGGGAGAAATCAGGTTGCTGAGGTGGGAGTGACAGCAGAGAGTCTGGAGCAGAAGGCTGAGGATAAAAATCTATTGGAGAATCATAGTTCAGGATGTGAGTGAAGGAGGGAAAAGGCTTCCACATAGGGGAATCTCCTTTCACCCTTTTGAGCACTTGCAGAAGTTAAAAAGGTCACGCAAAATTTGAGGATCTAGAGACCCCTCTGGGGGCCATCCTTTTTCTGTTTTCTACTTGGTAATATGGCCAATGCTGTGTACTGAATTTGATGAAGTATTGGGGTTCCATCAGGCAGCCCCTGTATGATCACATCTCCATGAAATACAGAAGAAGTCGGCTTTTCCCCCACACAGCCGTTACTGTTTGTGGCTTTGATAGTTTGCCGGGCAAACATAGTAATCTAGGCTAGCCAACCGCATCTGGCTCGCGTGTCCCTACATCCATAAAGTTTGTTTCCATTATCTATGGTACGGAAGGGATTTAATGGTATTTTAGTGGGATTTTCTTCATCAGGGATATCCCAATAAAAAAGACCTATGGCCAGCTGACAAATGTCTGGGTGGAGAGATGGCCACCAGGTCCCTAAGGGGGCTGTATGCGAGATAGATTATACTCTTTTCCAGTAGGATTTGTGATCAGCCATCGCTGCTTAACAGGCTGATGAGGGTTAGGACTACTTGTGGCCAAGGGGAGAGTATATAACCTTATCCACATGGCGAATACACAATTTGAAACTGTTACCAGTCTTTTCCAGTTTCCAGAAAGATTCTGGACAAGGAGCAGGCTTGAGATGAGAGGCATGGATCCAGGAAGTGATTCTGTATACCTTTACCACTGTAGGTGTTATAAGTAACACCTGGTATGGTCCTTTTCAGCAGGGTTCCAGGGATGACACCTGATGTCATCTTACATACATGAAGTCTCTTATTTGATATGGATGTGGAATCCCCTGGTACACAGTTTGGTAGGCAGTGGCCAGCTATTTTCACAGGTATCACTGAGTTCTTTCAAGAGCTTTAAGTCTGTCAACCAAGAGGGTGTGAAATGGATCCTTAGGTCTTACAGTTGGGCTTAGGACCCTTACTGGACGAGGGCCACCATAGAGAATTTCTCAGGGGGTAAGGCTACTCAAAGAAACAGAAGGATTTTTTCTTGCATGAAACATTGCATAAGTCAGGAGCATAGTCCAATCTTTTATGCTGGTCTCTAAGCTTAATTTCGTTAAGGTCTCTTTAATTGTTCTATTCATTCTTTCTACTTGTCCTGAACTCTGGGGTCTATAAGCACAATATAACTTCCAATTAATCCCCAGGTTCCTGGCTAACCCCTGACTTACCTGGGCCATGAACATCGGTCCATTATCAGATCCTATTACCGGCTTAGCTTCCTCCAATGGTAGAGAGGCTTAGTCAGAAGCAGGGGAATCACTTAGAGTGTGTTGTGTGTTAGGGGACGAGGGCAGTGGATAAGGAGGGGAAGAAGAGTCCAGTAGAGTCAAATCTTGTGACTCAGGGAGAACAGAGGGTGGAGGAGGTGGAAGAGGTGAGGGTTTGAGAGATCATGGGGGAAGGAGTATGAGCAGAGGCATGGGCAAGGAAAGGCTTCACCCATGGTGGAGGAGATTTGCAGAGGTTGGCAAAGTTAAGATATATGGCTGTTGATCAGGATGGCTATGTGGCCCTTGCTGAAAGACAATATCTCTGACTTTTTAAATTAGTGGGAAGTAAAAAGATATTTCTAGGGGCCATACGACTCCAAAATGGGCCATTCTGAGGCACAGAGAGTCTGCCAGGTCTAGCTTTTTACTAAAAAAAGAAAGATACTGAGCCCTTAAGCAGACTTTGGTTCAGTGATCAAGGGTCAGGGACAGAGGCATTGAAGTGCTCTGTCCCATAATGAAAGGTACACAAACAGTAAAAGCAAAGTCACATGACACAGATAAGACAAGACCATGAAGACAGGCAATGGACGTCCAACACTGAGACCAGGAATGCGTAGCCGGCAAAACCCGATAGGATGGCAATACCTAATCTAAAACAAAATATCACTGAGTCGATGAAGCAATTGTTCCTTGATTCTCCGAGTCCTTAGCGGGGTCCCCCATGGAGGTGCCCTATGTCTCTGTGACACGTCTCTCAGCCACCGTCGGAGAGACCCCAGGCTCTTCATCGCCAGCAATTTTGCCAAGCCCTAACATGACACCTGAAACCAGAAAGAGGCGCCTTACTTGCTCCGAGAGGAGCCCGTTGGGAGTCTCTCATCCGCCACTGCCAGAACTCGGTGGAACCTCAATATGTAAAGGTCAGGCGAGTGTCGGAGGAAGAGACTACCAAGAGACTGTCTCATGCAACAGCAAAGGGTTTTTTTTGGGTCCAGCTTGCTGGGGCTCACAGCTAACTTAAATAGATCAGAGAGCTCTGAGAACAGCTTATGCAGAGCTTACATACATTTCTTGGAGAGGGAAGGGAGGGAAGTTTACTGATGTGTAAGGGTGAGTGGGCGGTTCGCGTGACACCGAGTGAGGCTGTACATTCTGCAGTTTGGCAGTTGGGAACAGTACATTCTAGAACAAGATTAGCAAACATTTCTCAAGATTTCAACAGTGTTTTGTTAAGCATACAGAAAAACAGTAAATTACAAGTACCTATTTTATTAACCTTTCACTACCGACTATCCCTTTTTGACTGGATGTTCCTTCTACATTAATTCATGCAAGGTACAAGGACCTATGCCATTGTATATCGATTTATCTGAGACATCTCTGCAGAACGTAATTCAATGCTGTGTATCCCAATCAAGGGCCCAATGCCCTTCTGGCCTTCAAATCATACTTAGATTTCTTTTTTCATACATATATTACACCTATATATTCTTATACACATAGCAAGTTCCCAATACCATTATTCATCCAGCACAATGATTTCTAACCCAAATCAAACATGTTTTTAACCATAATCATACACTGTTCCTTCAATCTAACTTTATAGAAGAGCAGGGAAAGAGTTGATTTTACAATAAAGAAATGTAGGAAAACTTCCACCTGCTGAGAACCTCAAAGGCCCATGCAGAAATGATCCCTGGAGAAGATGTAGGCAGCTATGAAGGACCTGACAGAGCAAAAGTCATCTTCCATGGCAAACAACCCGGTCAGGATAAAAGGTTGTGTCTGAATCAGATTCTCTTCTTAATGTAGAGAACATGGACCAAAACAGGCCTGTGTGGAGATCTATTCCTGGGTGCCTATGGTTGATATACCATTCTAACTTGTGAAAGTGTCACAGGAAGTAGGGGCAGCCTCAATCTCATGGGACCCTTGGAAGCAACAGTTAAGACAAAGTGGTTGCCAAGACAGGGACCTCATTCAGTTCAGGAAGGAAATGACCTCACCTCACTTCCTTGGTGATGGAACTTTCTGAACTTTGGATCCAGGAAGCCAGGCACACAGAGCCAGTCCCAGTCCCCATCCCTGTGGTCTCACTTATTTGAATTTACCAAGGACAGTCAGTCTTTCTTGGTACCTTCAGACGTGAGAAGAACAAATGCCAGGAAAGCTCGGAAGCGTTGCTTTTCTTGAGAAAGCAGTTAGTGGCTCACCGTTGGCTCCTGAGAAGTTCACAGAGTTTGCCAAGGAGACCAGATCTGAGACAGGACAGGCTATTTTGGGGGAACATATTATGGCCTACAAGTCAGAGGACACTCCGGATAGTCAAAGACCTACTTGGGGGAAGAAGGTGCCTTTGTGGGTGTGGTTGTGGGTTTGTGGTTTTGTCTCATTTTCTGAGAATAGGTAGGAAAGTCAGTTTGTTTCGTTGGAAGTGGACTGTTTCTAGTAAGTCGTTTAACATGGCGAGTGTTTCTCTGTCTGTGTATCTCACTGTGTCCGTGGTTGTAGACATTAGAAAAGAGAATTCATGAAT
Organism: Callospermophilus lateralis; assembly: GCF_048772815.1. Classification (NCBI taxonomy): domain Eukaryota; kingdom Metazoa; phylum Chordata; class Mammalia; order Rodentia; family Sciuridae; genus Callospermophilus; species Callospermophilus lateralis. The sequence goes on from NW_027516139.1 coordinate 709,960, forward strand.
GGATGTGTCTTGTCGAGTAGAAAGCTTCTCAGCATTCATATTGCCCCATTTATGAATGGACTGTAGCTTGCCTTATTGATGTGCAACACCTGCTATCTTCCTAAGTTCCTGTTTTCTTCCTGAATTCCGGCCAATCTCAAGAATAGGCCTATGGTTTTGTGTCCAAGATCTTTACCACCTCAAAGCTCTGTGACATAACAATGTACTGGATAGCTGTAGGGAATGGGGAGCATCTCAGAAAACTCAGATATCAGTGTGACCAGGAAAGTCTCAGTGGAGAAACCCTGCTTTGGGCCTTTTGCTTACCAATTGTTCTGTTGCCCTGAATGTCAGGAAGGTCTTTGCCTCTGGCCACCCCTTTTTGAAGCCTGAAGAAAACAGTTTTCAAAGGGAAATGATTGGGCATACCTGTGGCTCTTTTCTTAAGTGCTTTGAAAAGGGATGTGTCTGAATCAGCCCCCTGGCCCTGTGTGTGGCTGTGACTTAGAGTCTCAGCACCTGATGGATCTAAAGAAAGTTCCCATGTTTGCATCCAAATGAAAAATGGCCAAAAGAGCAGTCATTGGGATGAAGTCTCTTGACTTCCTCTGTAAGGTTCCTGAACTCCATCAAGTGAAAATAGGGATCCTTTGGGTCAAATGAGTTCTTCAAAACCTACAGAGGCTAGCCCATAGGTGTTTGGTTTTATCATGACTAAAATTCACATAAAGAATCTAAACCCCACAGTCAGTAGGCCTCAAATTGGAGAATTGGAGCGGTATTAATGGCAGGCCTATTTGATCACTCCTGGTTCACAGGATGGGTGTCCAGGCCACCTTGACTTTAGGCAAATGAGGGTCAAAGGAGCTTATTTTGGACAATGTCTTGGTCTGCGCCCCTCATTTAAACATCCAGCCAAATTATGATGAGTGTCAATATGGATGAAGATGAGGGCCATATGGGAGTGTTCTTGTTTTAATTGTGGTAATTTGTGTGGTAGTTGGAAGAGATGACTGGGATCACCTGGGCTTGAACTCTGGTGTGATTCCCCTTAAAGAATGAGTTCTGGATCTGACCTCAGAGAAGTATTGCCGTGAATTCTCTTGGGATTTTACTAGGCCACGCGTGAGAATCGCCTTTGGAAACTGAGATCTAGGCCCAGGATGGCTTTCCACGGAGCTCGGGGATTCTGAGCCAGGATATCACATGATTTACTTCTTGAAGACTTGGCAGCCCTAGTTGAGAGTCCAAACACATATGGACCTCACATTGTAGACCACAATGTGTCTGGATTCATGTGACCTTTTTGCCAGTCTTTTGGAAGGCTTTTCTGTGAGTGTTCTCCAGAGCTTTCATTGAAATGAGCTTCCTCACCATTTAATGGTTCCTGAATTAATTGAAACCCACAGTGCCTCTAACTTCATTTTTGAAATATGACTAGATTAATACCATGAAATTTCTGAAATTCCCATGACCAGGTGGCACTGGATAAACTTTGGATTTCCTGTTGCTGATCATGAGTGTACCAAAGAGTGCCTTGATTGACTGGGTTTCGTGAAAATGGTGTAGAACAGAGATGCCAGTAATTTGGATCCTGCTGAGTACTGGGCGTATAGAAGTGGACTGTAGGTGTGTAAATAAATATTTTTGGTAGGACCACCTGGATCTTCCATTGGCTTTGAAAGACTTGCGACTGACATGGTGCAGGCAGCAGACCTTTATATGTAAAGGCATCTTGTCATATGGAGAGGTTTCAGGGCAATGTTCAGAATCAGGTTGCTATAGTCAAGGGGAAAGCTATGTAGGATAGAAGCCTGGTTCGTACATTCTCTTCGCGACCCTGACCAACCACACATGACAGAACTCCTCCAGCATTTTTATCCCAGTTGAACTCCTTGTATTTCGTGAAGCAAGTACCAAACTCCCAGTGCAGCAGTAAGAAACACCCTGGAAAGTGGAGGATCACCAAATGGCTTCACAGTCCACATGGGAGACACTTCAGCCCAGTGGCCTCAGTTTACCTACAAAGAGAGAATTCAGCACCGCTGCCTCATGATCATTGGAAAATAAGAAACCATGTTCTCCAGGTAACATAGATGCAGACCCAGATATCATGGTGTCACTACAAACGAAGCTAAATCTCCTGACAATTACATATATTTCTTGTTCCCAACCTCAGAGGAAGTTTCTCAAGAAGTCTTTAGGCCACCACAGCTCCATGTTTCTGGATTGTTTACCCTCTCCCTTACTTTTGGAAACTGTTCTACCACCTCCAGTGTTGTGAACTCCTGAGCATTTTCCATTCCACATAAATTCACAGATTTTCTAACTCCTCTCCTCTAATTGTGTCTTACTTTTAGCGATGGTTATGTCAAGGCATTGTTCTGGATGAGAGAGGGAAGATTTATGTGTATCACATTTTTGCATACACATTAGATTAATTTTCCTTTTTTCCATTTGAAATACTGAATCCCTGACACTAACCCATACCCTACTATACTCTGACTACTAATCCTAATATCATGGAGAGAAAGAAACCTAACCGAATAGAAATACAGGCCTTTCATAGGAAGCATGGTGTATACTTCTGTTTGCCTTCTGCATTATCAAGAGTATGTGTTTTAAATCTAGTCAACTTTTCATTGTAATATTTCTCCATGATTTTTTAAAATTATCACATATATAAATTCCTGTCTCCCTTTCTTTGTATCCTATTCAGCACATGTATTTTTTTATGCATATATATAATATCCTACCTGGTATCACACGGACATTCTTTTGAGCTCCCTGACTTTGGAATATAAAATTGTGAGAACAGATGACTCTCCCTAAATAATGATGGAACTGAAAATTCAACCTATGGGTGAGCTTCCTAGTGAAAAACACTATACATAAATCCATGTTCAGTAAAATGAATATTTTTGGATACGTGGATGAATTATATTTCATGATGAATTTCGATTGGCATATATATTGCTAAATATTAATGTGTGTGTGTGTGTGTATGTGTGCATGTGTGTGTGTGTGTGTGTGTGTGTGTGTGTGTTTGTGTATTTTTTTTAAATCTGGAAAAAATATATATGTATATATATATATATATATATATATATATATATATATATATATATATATTTTTTTTTTCCTCCAGATTTTAAAAAAATATGAAAAATATGTGTCTTATTATACACTCCCTAAATTCATTTATATTCATGTATGTGGGTTCAAAATCCAATCTTTACAAGATTATTTTCAGCAATATTATATTCCTGTAATACATTTTTGTTTCCTACTACTGAAAACTAAGTTCAGTAGGTGGTGCATACAAATCCTAATATTTCTACAGTACCTGACCCAGTTTAACATCAATGCAAGTAGATTGCTATGGGACATGATGTGTATTTTGAAGTTCATTTTTATTCAACACTGGTACATTACTATTTTATCTGTTTATGGACATCATAGGATATATTTTTTCATCCACAACTTCACAAAATTATAGGCATTTGGTTCACATTCATTTACTTACTACTTAAGAACACATGTATTCCTCCATGTTTCTTTACTGGTCTTTTCACTAGACTTCTTTCTAAACACATTATTTTTGATTCCATAATCATTTTTGAAGCAATACTCACCCTTCACGATAAACTGTAACCCTAATATTACCATTACATATATAACTGGTTGGAATGATTGTATATATATCAATATAAGATTTCCAATATATTTTCAGATGCAAACTCAATCCATTATTTAAAGTTGGAACTAGTTATATACTTTATCACAATATGGTCTATTCATGCAACATCTCAATAATCATCAACACAAGGTACACCTATTTGTATCACCAGTACTAATTTATAAGTTTCCAGAATATTACTCCCCATAATGGTGGAAGAAATACTCATGTCACCTTATCAACATATGCAATTTATCACGGTAGTATTCTGGACACAAAATGCAAAGGTCACACATATGATTGTACCAAAGCCTAAATGGAAAGTGACCATGGATTACTAAAAACATCCATGTCCAGGGTGCCTAATGCTCTCAAATGTCAATCCTATTGATTACTACATATTTGTTTCTTCCTAAGATTATATATTCAACCTCAAGCCTGTTGAAAATGTCTAATCCTATCACTCACTTTATACTTTGCCTGATTTCCTAATCTTTCTATTGATATCTGCTTTCCTACATATTTTTCCCAGTTCATCATTGTGACTGTCTCTTCACATGTGCTGACATTTACATTCACTCTCTAACTGAAACCCTATTGCTAAAGAACTTTTGGTCCAACTCCTAGAGTCACTCTTCTTCCTAAACCTACTGACTATCTTCCTAATCCTACAGACTATCCCATTTTGACTGGATGTTCTCTTCTACATTCAATCATCCGAGGTACACGGTCCTATGCCATTGTATATCGATTTATCTGAGACCTCGGTGCAGAACATAATTCAAGCTAAGTATACAAATCAAGGGTTCTGTTGCCCTGAATGTCAGGAAGGTCTTTGCCTCAGGCCACAACTTTGTGAAGCCTGAAGAAAAAATTTTCAAATGGAAATAAATGGACATCACCTGTGGCTCTTTGCTTAATTGCTTTGGAAAGGGATTTGTCTGAATCTGCCTCTTGGCCCTGTGTGAGGCTGTGGCTTAGATTCTCAGCACCTGATGGATCTAAAGAAAGAACCCATGTGTGCATTCAAAACCAAAATGGCAAAAAGAGCAGTCATTGTGGATGAAGATTCTTGCCTTTCTCTGTTAGGTTCCTGACCCCCTTCAAGTGAGAATAGGGATCCTCTTTGTCAAATGAATTCTTCAATGCTCTGCAGATGTGCTTGGGTTTTCTCATGACTCCAAATCACATAAAAAATCTATACCTGACATTCAGTAAGCCTCAAATTATAGAAACAGAGCGGAATTAATGGCAGGCCTTTTTGATCACTCCTGGTTCACAGGAAGGGTGTCCAGGCCACCCTGACTTTAGGGAAATCAGAGGCAAGGGAGCTTATTCTGGAACTGTCTTTGGTTGCGACCCTCATGAAAACTTCCATCCAGAACTTTTGATGAGGGTCTTTATGGACGAAGATGAGGGCCATGTGGGAGTTTTTTTGTTCTAATTGTGGTCATTTGTGTGGGGGTTGGAAGAGATGACTTGGTCCACCTGGGCTTGAACTCTGGTGTGATTTCCCTTAGAGCCTGAGTTCTGGAACGTACCTCATAGAAGCATTGAAATGAATTGTGTTGGTTTTTAGGAGGCCACGCATGAATGTCACCCTTTGAAACTGAGATCTAGGCCCAAGGTGGCTTTCCACAGAGCAATTGGAATCTCAGCCAGGAAATCACATGATTTTATTCTGAAAGACTTTGCAGCCATTGTTGGCCCTCGGAAGCAAGAAGGAGTGGCCATACTCATATCGATTAAAATCAACTTAAACCTAAGTTAATCAAAAGTGATAAAGAAGGACACTATATACTGTTAAAAGGCACCATTAACCAACAAGACATAACAATTATCAATTTGTATGCATCAAACAATGGTGGTGCAAAGTCATAAAACAAACTCTCCTCAACTTCAAGAGTCATATAGGCTATAACACAATAATTACGGGTGACTTCAGCACACAACTCTTGCAATTGGACAGATCCTCTAGAGAAAATCTGAATTAAGAAACTATAGAACTTAATAGAACAATCAATAACCTAGACTTAACCAACATATATAGAATATATCAAACATCATAAAGTGGATACATGTTCTTCTCAGCAGCACATTGGTCCTACTCAAATATAGACCATATATTATGCCATATGGAAACTCTTAGTAAATATAAAAGTATGGAGATAATACCATGCACCATATCTGATCATAATGGAATGAAACTTGAAATTAATGATTGAAGAAGGAAGGAAAAATTCTACATCACATGGAAAATGAACAATATGTTACTGAATGATCAATGGGTTACAGAAGACATAAAGGAGGAGATAAAAAATTTCTTAGAGACAAATGACAATACAGACAAAACATACCGGATTCTATGGAAAACAATGAAAGCAGTTTTAAGAGGGAAATTCATTTCTTGGAATTCTTTCCTCAAAAAAAAAAAGAAAAAAACAACAAATAAATGATCTCACACTACATCTCAAAAACCTAGAAAAAAAAAGCAAAACAACAAATGTAGTAGAAGACAAGAAATAATTAAAATTAGAGGAGAAATCAACAAAATTGAAACAAAAAAATTGAAAAAATAAAAGTTGGTTCTTTGAAAATAAATTAAATCGACAGGGCCTTAGCCATGCTAATGAAGAGAAGTAGAGAGAGAACTCAAATTACTAACATATGGGATAAAAAAGGCAACATCACAACAGACACTACAGAAATTCAGATGATAATTAGAAAGTATTTTGAAACCCCATATTCCAATAAAACAGAAGATAATGAAGATATTGATAAATTTCTTATGTCATATAATCTGCCAAGTTTGAGTCCGGAAGACTCACACAATTTAAATAGACCAATAACAAAGGAAGAAATAGAAGAAACCTTCAAAAGACTACCAACCAAAAAAAGCCCTGGACCAGATGGTTATACAGCAGAGTTCTACAAAACGTTCAAAGATGAATTAATACCAATACTTTTCAAGCTATTTCAAAAAATAGAAAAAGAAGGAGTTCTTCCAAATTCATTCTATGAGGCCAACATCACCCTGATCCCAACACCAAAGACACTTCAAAGAAAGAAAACTACAGACCAATATCTCTAATAAACTTGGATGCAAAAATTCTCAATAAAATCCTGGCAAATAAAAAACAAAAGCATATAAAAAAATTGTGCTTCATGATCAAGAGGGATTCATCCCAGGGATGCAAGGCTGGTTCAATATACGGAAATCAATAAATGTAATCCATCACATCAATAGACTTAAAGAGAAGAACCATATGATCATCTCGATAGATGCAAAAAAAGCATTCTACAAAGCACAGCATCCCTTTTTCTTTAAAACTCTATAAAACACTAGGAATAACAGGAACTTACCTCAACATGGTAATAGCTATATATGCTAAACCTCAGGCTAGCATCATCCTAAATGGAGAAAAACTGAAGGCATTCCCTCTAAAATTTGCAACAAGACAGGGATGCCCTCTATCACCACTTCTATTTAATTTAGTTCTTGAAATACTATCCAGAGCAATGATACAGACAAAGGAAATTAAAGGCATAAAAATAGGAAAAGAAGAACTTAAATTATCGCTATTTGTGGATGACATGATAATATATTTAACAGACCCAAAAGGGTCTACAAAGAAACTGCTAGATTTAATAAATGAATTCAGCAAATTGGCAGGATATAAAATCAACACGCATAAATCAAAGGCATTCTTGTATATCAGCAACAAAACTTCTGAAATGGAAATAAGGAAAACCACTCCATTTACAGTATACTCAAAGAAAATAAAAAACTTGGGAATCAACCTAACCAAAGAGGTGAAAGATTTATACAATGAAAACTACAGAACCCTAAAGAGAGAGATAGAAGAAGATGTTAGAGGATGGAAAAATATGCCCTGTACATGGATAGGCAGAAATAACATCATCAAAATGGCGATATTACCCAAAGTTCTCTACAGGTTTAATGCAATGCCAATCAAAAACCCAATGGCATTTCTTGTAGAAATAGATAAAGTAATCATGAATTTCATATGGAACAACAAAAGACCCAGAATAGCGAAAGCAATTCTAAGCAGGAAGTGTGAATCCAGAGTTCAAACTGTACTACAAAGCAATAGTAACAAAAACAGTGTGGTACTGGTATCAAAACAGGCAGATGGACCAATGGTACAGAATAGAGGACACAGAGACATATCCACAAAATTACAACTTTCTTATATTTGAAAAGGGACCTAAAAGCATGCAATGTAAGAAGGATAGCATCTTCAACAAATGGTGCAGGGACAATTGGAAATTCATATGCAACAAAATGAAACGGAATCCCTTTCTCTCACAATGCATAAAAGTTAACTCAAAATGGATCAAGAAGCCAGATATAAAATCAGAGACACTGCGTCTGATAGAAGAAAAAGTTGGCTACGATGTACATACTGTGGGGTTGGGCTCCAAATTCCTTAATAGGACACCCATAGCCCAAGAGTTCATAAAAAGAATAAACAAATGGGACTTACTTAATCTAAAAAAGTTTTTTCTCAGCAAGAGAAACAATAAGAGAGTTAAATAGAGAGCCTACATCCTGGGAACAAATTTTTACCCCTTACACTTCAGATAGAGCCCTAATATCTAGAATATACAAAGAACTCAAAACAATTAAACAATGAGATAACAAATAACCCAATCAACAATGGGCCAAGGATCTTAACAGACACTTCACAGAGGAGGATATACAATCAATCAACAAGTACATGAAAAAATGCTCACCATCTGTAGCAGTCAGAGAAATGCAATCAAAACCACCCTAAGATACCATCTCACTCCAGTAAGATTGGCAGCCATTATGAAGTCGAACAACAATAAGTGTTGGTGAGGATGTGGGGTAAAGGGTACACTTGTACACTGCTTGTGGCCCTGCAAATTGGAGAGTCCAATATGGAAAGCAGTATGGAGATTCCTGGGAAAGCTGGAAATGGAACCACCATTTGAGATATCGCCCTTCTCAGACTCTTCCCTGAGGATCTTAATAGAGAGCAGTATAAGGATACTGCCACATCGATGATCATAGCGGCACAATTCACAATAACTAGACTGTGGAACCAAACTAGATGCCCTTCAATAGACGAATGGATAATAAAAATGTGGCATCTATACACAATGGAGTATTACACAGCACTGAAAATGACAAAATCATAGAATTTGCAGGGAAATGAATGGCATTAGAATAGATTATGCTAAGCGAAGCTATCCAATCCTTAAAAAACAAATGCCAAATGTTTCCTTTTATATAGAGAGAGCAAATAAGAAGAGAACAGGGAGGAAGAACATGAGAAAAATATTAAAACTAAACAGAGATGAGTGGGGGGAGAGAAAGGGAGAGAGAAGGAAAATTATATGGAAATGGTAGGAGACTACTCAATGTTACACAAAATTACATATAAGAGGTTGTGAGGCTAAAGAGGGGAAAACAAGGGAGAGAATTAAACAACAGCAGATGAGGTAGAGAGGGAAGATGGGAGGGGAGGGGGAATAGTAGGGGATAGGAAAGGTAGCAGAATTCAACAATAACTAGTATGCTATTATGTAAAAACGTGAGTGTGTAACTGATGTGATTCTGCGATTTGTATTTGGGGTAAAAATGGGAGTTCATAACCCAATTAAGTCAAATGTATGAAAGATGATATATCATGAGCTTTATAATGTTTTGAACAACCAAAAAAAAGAATTGAATTTCCAATATTTGAGTCATAGAACAACTTTATTTTTTAATAAAATTGTCTTTTATTTGTTATCTTACTTGCTGGTATCTGCCTTTCAGTTTTAAAAAACTATGTGCTTTAGCCATTCATCCATGTAGTATGTAACAGAAAATTTTGAGTGTCTCCATATAACCAGATTGGCAAGGCATCAAGGTTTCCTTCACAAACAAGGTGAAGGCTTTGCCATTAGAAATTTAATATTCTGCAAAACAATTTTTTTAACTTTCCAATTAAATTTCCAAAAAAATTTAGAAAAAAAAAGAATCTAAACCCCACAGTAAGAAGGCCTCAAAGTGGAGAAGTGGAGCATTTACGGCAGGCCTATTTGATCACTGCTGGTTCACAGGAAGCGTGTTCAATCAACCCTGATGTTAGGCAAATGAGGGGTAAGGGAGCTTATTTTGGGCACTGGTTTGGATGTGCACCTCATGGAAAACTCCATCCAGAGGTTATTATGTGTGTTTATATGGAAAAAGATGAGGGCCATGTGGGAGTGTTTTGGTTTTAATTGTGGTCATTTGTGTGGTAGTTGGAAGAGATGACTGGGTCCACCTGGGCTTGAACTCTGGTGTGATTCCCCTTAGAGAATGAGATTTGGAACTGACTTCAGAGAAGTATTGCCATGAATGTTGTTGGGATTTCAGGAGGCCACGCATGAGAGTTGCCCTTGGAAACTGAGATCTTGGCCCAGAGAGGCTTTCCAGAGAGCACTGGGAATCTCAGCTAGGATATCACAGGTTTTATTCTGAAAGACCTGGCAGCCATCGTTGAGAGTCAAAACACACATGGACCTCACATTGGAGACCTCAATGGGCCTGGCTTCATGTGACAATTTGGCCACTCTTTGGGAAGCCTTGCCTGTGAGAGATCTCCAGATCCTTCATTAAAATGAGCTTCCTCAACATTTAATGGATCCTGAATGAATTGAAACCCACAGTACCAACAACTTCATATGTGAAAAATAGTTAGATAAATACCATGAATTTTTAGAAATTCTCATGACCAGGTGGCACTGGAGAACCTTTGGATGTCCTGTTGCTGATCATGAGTATACCAGACAGTGCCTTGATTGACTAGGTATCATGAAAATGGTGTAGAACAGAGATGCCAGTAAGTTGGAGCCTGATATGTAGTGGGCCTAGAGCAGTGGTGTGCAGGTGTGTGATAAAACATCTGTGGTGGGGCCTGTGGATCTGCCATTGACTTTCAAATGCCTTGACACAGACACGGTGCAGCCAGCAGACCCTTCTATATAAAGGCATCTTGTTATATGGAGATTTTTCACGGCAATGTTTAGAATCAGGTTGCTATGGTCAAGAGGCAAGCTATGTGGGATAGAAGCCTAGTTGGTGCATTCTCATGCAGACACTGACCCACCACACGTGACAGAACTCCCTCCAGCACTGTGTCCCACTTGAACTCCTTGTATTTCGTGAAGCAAATACCAAACTCCCAGTGCAGCAGCAAGAAACACAATGAAAAGTCGAGGATGACCAAATGGCTTCACAGTCCACATGGGGTGACACTTAGCCCCCGTGGCCACAATTTAGCTACAAAGAGAGAATTTAGCACTGCTGCCTCATGTTCATTGGAAAATAAGAAACCATGTCCTCCTGGTCACATAGATGCAGACCTAGCTTTGATGGTCTCACTACATCGGAAGTTAAAGCTCCTGAAAACAACATATATTTCAAGTGCCCAAGCTCAGAGGCAATTTCTCAAGAAGTGTTTAGGCCAGCAGATCTCCATGTTTGTGGAGTGTTTACCATGTCACTTACTTTTGGAAACTGCTCTATCAACTCCAAGGTTGTGAACTCCTGAGCATTTTCCATTCTAAATATATATTCACAGATTTTCTAACTCTTCTCCTCTAATTCTGACTTACTTGGGGCCAAGGGAATTTCAAGTCATTGTTCTGGATGGGAGAGGGAAGATTGTTTTGTAGCACATATTTGCATACACATTGGATTCATTTTCCAATTTTCTGTTTGAAATACTGAATCCCTGACACTAACCCATACCCTACTAAACTCTGACTACTAATCCTAATATAATGGAGAAAAATAACCCAAACCGAATAGAAATACAAGCATTTCAGAAGAAGCATGGTGTATAGTTGGAATTACCTTTTGCATGATATAAGGTAGGAGTTATAAATCTAGTCAATTATTTGTTGAAATAATTTTCCATGTGTTTTTAAAGTTAAGAAAAATGTGAATTCCTGTCTCCCTTTCTCTGTAGCCTATTAAGCAAATGTATTTTTATATGCACAAATAGAATCCTACCTGGTTTCACATATACATTCTTGTGAGGTGGCTGACTTGGCAGATACAAATTGTGAGAAGAGATCACTCCTCCTAAACGCTGTTTTAACTGAAAATTGAACCCATGGGTGAGCTTCCTAGATGAACAACACTATACACATATTCATGTTCAGTAAAATGAATATTTTGGGATATGCGGATGAGTTATTTTTCATGATGAATTTCAATTGGCATATATATTGCTACATTATAATGTGTGTGTTTGTGTGTCTATATATACATTATATATATATATATATATATATATATATATATATATATATATATATATATATATTCTCCAGATTTACCAAAATATGAAATATATGTGTCTTCTTATACACCGCCTGAATTCATTCATATTCATATATGTGGATTTATAATCAACTTTTAAAAAGTTTATTCTCAGAAATATACATCCAATGAAATAAATATTTGTTTCCTAGTACTGAAAACTAACTTCAGGGAAGGGTGCTTACAAATCCTAATATTTCTACAGTAACTGACCAAGTTTAACATCAATGCAAGTAGATTCCTATTGGATATGGTGTGTTTATTAAAGTTCATTTTAATCAAACCTGGTACGTTATTATTTCTTCAGTTTATAGACATCATAAATTATATCCTTTCATTCACAAGTTCACAAATTTATAAACATTTGGTTCACTTTCAATCACTTCCTCCTTCAGAACACTTATATTTCTCCATGTTTCTTGACTCGTCTTTTCACTAGACTTCTTTCTAAACACATTATTTTCGATTCCATAATCATTTTTGAAGCAAAACTCACACAGTATTTATGATAAACGGTAACTCTAATATAACCATTAGATATATAAGTGGTTGGAATGAATGTATGTATATCAATAAATGATTTCCTCTATTTTTTCAGATATCAATACAATCCATTATTTAAATTTGGAACCAGTCATATAATTTATTCACAGTATGGTCTATTAATGCATCATCTCTATATTCATCAACACAGGGTAAGCCAATTAGTATCCCCAGTACTAATTTATATCTTTTCAAAATATTTCCCCCAGAAATGGTTGAAGAAATACTCATGTCACCTGATCTTCATATACATATTAACACAGTAATATTCTGGACACAAAATGCGAAGGTCACCCTTATGATTGTACCAAAGCCTCAATGGAATGTGAACATGGATTACTAAATATATCCATGTCCAGGTTGCCTAATGCTCTCAAATGTCAATCTTATTGGTCACTACAAATTGGTTTCTTCTTAAGATTATGTATTCAACCTCAACCCTGTTGAAAATGTCTAATCCTATCACGTTATACTTTGCCTGATTTCCTAATGTCTCTATTGATGTCTGCTTTCCTACATATTTTCCCCAGTTCATCATTGTGCCTGACTCTTCACATATGGTGTCATTTATATTCACTCTCTAACCAAAACCCTATTGCTAAAGTACATTTGGTCCAAATCCTAGACTCACTCTTCCTTCTAAACCTACTGACTATCTTCCTAATCCTACACACAATCCCTTTTTGACTGGATGATCTCTTCTAGATTTAATCATCTGAGGTACAGGGTCTTATGCCATTGTATATCAATTTAACTGAGACCTCGGTGCAAAACATAACTCAAGCTAAGGATCCCAATCAAGGGTCCAAATCCTTCTGGGCTTCAAATATTACCTAGATTTCTGTTTTCATACTTATGTTCTACCTCTATATTCTTATAAATATCGCTGGTTCCCAATACCATTATTCATCCAGCAGAATGATTTCCAACCCAAATCGAACATGCTATTAATCCTAACCATACAATGTTCTCTCAATCTCACTTTACAGAAGAGCAGGGACAAAGTTGGTATTACAATATAGGAAGTTAGGAGATCTTCCAACTGCTGAGTACCTCAAAATCCATGCAGAAATGATCCCTGGAGAAGATGCAGGCAGCTATGAAGGACCTGAGAGAACAAAAGTCATATTCCATGGCAAAAAACATGGTCAGGATGAAAAGATGTGTCTGAGTCAGCCTCTCTATTCTTTATGTAGGGAAGATGGACCAAACCAGGCCTGTGTGGAGAGCTGTTCCCAGGTGACTATTGTTTCTATACCATTCTAACATGAGAAAGTATCACAGGAAGTAGGGCAGCCTCCATGTCAGGAGACAATAGGAAGAAACTGTTAGGACAAAGTGGTGGCCAAGACAGTGACCTCATTCATTTTCTGAAGGTAGTGACCTCACCTCACTTCTTTGGTGATGGAGCTCTCTGAATTTTGTGATCCAGGAAGCAAGGCACCCTGAGCCAGTCCCAGTCCCAGTCGCAGTGGGCTCATTTCTTTGGATTTTCCAGGAACAGAGTCAGTCTTTCTTGGTACCTACTGATGTAAGGGTTGCCAAATACCAAGAAAGCTCTGAAGAGAGGTCTTTCCTGAGAGGATAGGAATTGGCTCACCACTGTGTCCTTACAACTTCACAGATTTGACCAAGGAGACCAGATCTGAGACAGAAAGGCCATTTCTGGGGAGCATTGTATGTCCTACCAGTCAGAGGACATTCCAGATAGTCACAGACCTACTTGGAAGAAGGAGGTGCATTAGAGGGTGTTGGTTTGTGTTTGTGGTTTTTTCACATGATCTGAGAATAGGTAAAAAAGGAGGTTTGTTTGGTTTGGAGTGGACTGTTTCTAGTAAGTCATTTGACAAGGAGACTGTTTCTGTGTCTGTGTATCCCATTGTGTTTTTCTTTGTAGATATTAGAAAAGAAAATAGCTCATTGGGTGTGTCCTGTCTAGTAGAAAACTTCCCAGTATGCATCCTTCCCAATTAATGAATGGACTGAGGCTTGCCTCATCCATGGGCAACACCTGCTATCTACCTAAGTTCTCATTTTTTTCCTGAATTCTGGCCACTCTCAAGATTAGTATCATGTATTTTTGTACAAGATACGTACCACCTCCAAGCTCTGTGACATGGCTATGTACTGGATAGTTGAAAAGAATGGTGAGCATCTCAGAAAACTCACATATCAGAGTAACCAGGAAAGTCTCCTAGGAGAAACCCTGCTTGGGGGCTTTTGATTACCTATTGTTCTGTTGCTCTGAATGTCAGAAAGGTCTTTGCCTCAGGCCAAACCTTAGTGAAGCCTGAAGAAAAGAGTTTTCAAATGGAAATGAATGGGAATCACCTGTGGCTTTTTACTTTATTGCTTTGGAAAAAGATTTGTCTGAATCAGCCTCTTGGCCCTGTGTGAGCCTGTGGTTTAGATTTTCAGCACCTGATGGGTCTAGAGAAAGATCCCATGTGGGCATTCAAAACCAAAATGGAAAAAAGATCAGTCATTTTGGATGAAGCCTCTCGCCTTCCTCTGTAATATTTCTGACCTCCATCAAGTGAGAATAGGGATCATTTGTGTCAAATGAGTTCTTCAAAGCCCTGCAGAGGCTGGACAATAGGTGCTTGCGTTTTCTCATGACTCCAATTCACACAAAGAATCTATACCCCACAGTCAGTAGGCCTCAAATTTGAGAAGTGGAGCAGTATTAACAGCAGTCCTATATGATCACTTCTGTTTCACAGGAATGTTGTCCAGGCCACCCTGACTTTAGGCAAATGAGGGGCAAGGGAGATTATTTTTGACACTGTCTTGGGCTGTGCCCCTCATGGAAACCTCCAGCTAGAGTTTATGATTAGTGTCTATATAAAAGAAGAAGAGGGCCCTGTGGGAGTGTTTTGGTTTTAATTGTCATCATTTGTGTGGCAATTGGAAGAGATGCCTGGGTCCACCTGGGCTTGAACTCTGTTGTGATTCCCCATAGAGACTGAGTTGTGGAACTGAACTCAGAGAAGTATTGCCATGAATTGTGTTGGAATTTTTGGAGGCCACGCATGAGATTCGCCATTGGAAACTGAGATCTAGGCCCAGGGTGACTTTCCACAGAGCACTGGGAATCTCAGCCAGGATATCACAAGATTTTATTTTGAAAGATTGTCAGCCATAGTTGAGAGTCAAAAAACACATGGAATTCACATTGTAGACCTCAATGGGCCTGGCTTCATGTGACCTTTTGCCCACTCTTTGGGAAGCCTTGCCTGTGAAAGTTCTCCAGAGCTTTCATTGAAATGAGATTCCTCACCTTTTAATGGTTCCTGTATAAATTAAATCCCACAGTGCCTCCAACTTCATTATTGAAAAATATCTAGATAAATACCATGAATATTTTGAAATTACTATGACCAGGTTGCACTGGAGAACCTCTGAATGTCCTGTTCCTGATCATGATTGTACCAGACAGTGCCTTGATTGACTGGGTTTCATGAAAAAAGTGTAGAACATAGATGCCAGAAAGTTGGAGCCTGCAGACTAGTGGGCCTAGAGCAGAGGAGTGTAGGTGTGTGAAAAAAACATTTGTGGTGGGGCCACGTGGATCTGCCATTGGCTTAGAAAGACTTGTGACTGACATGGTACAGCCAGCAGACCCTTCTATGTAAGGGCATCTTGTTATATGGAGAGGATTCCTGCCAAAGGTCAGAATCAGGTTGCTATTGTCAAGTTGAAAAGCTATGTGGGATTGAAGCCTCACTGGTGCATTTTACTAACCCACCACACGTGAGAGTACATCCTCCAGCACTGTGTCCCAGTAGAACTCCTTGTATTTTGTTAAGCCAATACCAAACTCACAGTGCAGCAGTAAAAAACACCACGAAAGTGGATAATGACCAAATGGCTCTACAGACAACACAGTTAGATACTTAGACCCCAGTGGCCAAAGTTTACCTACAAAGAGAGAATTCAGCACTGCTGCCTCATGTTCACTAGAAAACAAAAAACCATGTCATCCAGGTCACATAGATGGAGACCCAGAATTGATGGTCTCACTACAAAGGAAGCTAAAACTCCTGACAACAATATATATTTTAACTGCCCGACCTCAGAGGCAGTTTCTCAAAAAGTCATTGGGCCAGCAGAGCTCCATGTTTGTGGAGTGTTTACCCTCTCCCTTTTTGTAACCCGTTCTACCTCCTACAAGTTTGTGAACTCCTGAGCATTTTTCTTTCCACATATGTATTCACAGATTTTCTAACTTTTCTCCACTAATTGTGTCTTATTTGGGGCGAAGGTAATGTCAAAGCATTGTTCTGGATGAGAGTGGAATGATTTTTGTGTAGCACATATTTGCATACACATTAGATTCATTTTCATATTTTCCATTTGAAATACTGAATCCCTGACACTAACCCATACCCTACTAGACTCTGACTACTAATCCAAATATGATGGAGAAAAAGAAACTTAACAGAATAGAAATACAGGCCTTTCATAGGAGGCATGGTGTATACTTGGACTTGCCTTCGGCTTTATCAACGGTATGTGTTATAAATATAGTCAACTTTTCATTGTAATACTTCTCCATGAGTTTTTAAAATTAACACATATGTAAATTTCTGTCTCCCTTTCTCTGTAGCCTATTCATCACATGTATTTTTTAATGCATCTTTAGAATTCTACCTGGTATCACATGTACATTCTTGTGAGCTTGATTATTTTGGAAGATACAAATTGTGAGAAGAGATCACTCCCTCTAAATACTGATGGAACTGGAAATTCAACCTATGGGTGAATTTCCTAGATGAACAATATTATGCATAAATAAATGTTCAGTAAAATGAATATTTTTGGATACGTGGATGATATCTATTTTATTATGATTTTCAAATGGCATATATATTGCTACATTTTAATGTCTGTGTATGTGAGTATCTATCTATCTATCTATCTATCTATCTATCTATCTATCTATCTATATAGATATAGATATCTACTCTTTAGATTTTCCAAAATATGAAATATATGTGTCTTATTATACACTTTCTAAATTTACTCATGTGTGTGTATGTGGATTTATAATCAAATTTTCACAAAATAATTCTTAGAAATATTCATCCACCTTAAATACATATTTATTTCCTAGTACTGAAAACTAAATTCAGTGAATGGTGCATACAAATCGTAATATTTCCACAGTGACTGACCCAGTTTCACATCAATGCAAGTAGACACCTATGGGACCATGATGTGTATTTTGAAGTTCATTTTTATTCAACACTGATACATTACTATTTCTGCAGTTTATGGACATAATAGGATATATTCTTTCATCCACAATTTCACAAATTTATAGGCATTTAGTTCACTTTCAATCACTTCCTACTTCAGAACACATGTATTCCTCCATGTTTCTTGACTGTTCTTTTCATGAGATTCTTTCCAAACACATTATTTTTGATTTCCATAATCATTTTTGAAGCAAAACTCAGACACTCTTCATGATAAACCATAATGCTAATATTACCATTAGATGTATAACTGGTTAGAATGAATTTGTGTATATCAATATAAGATTTCCTATATATTTTCAGATATCAATTCAATCCATTATTTAAAGTTTGAACCAGTTATATTATTTATTCACAGTATGGTCTATTAAGGCATCATCTCTATATTCATAGACCGATGGTATACCTATTTGTATCCCAAATACTAATTTATAAGTCTTTAAAATATTGCTTTAAGAATATTGGAAGAAATACTCTAGCCACCTGATATATATATACATTTCATCACAGTAATATTCCTGACACAAAATGCAACGGACACACTTATGATTGTACCAAAGCCTATATTGAAAGTGAGCATGTATTACTAACAACATCCATGTCCTGATTAACTAATGATCTCAAATATCATTCCTATTGGTGAGTACATATTTGTTTCTTCCTAAGATTAATTATTGAAACTGAACCCTGTTAAAAATGTCTCATCCTATCACTCACTTTGTACTTTGCCTGATTTCCTAATGTCTCTATTGATATCTGATTTCCTACACATTTTCCCCAGTTCATCACTGTGACTGACTCTTGAAATATGCTGACATTTACATTCACTCTCTAACAAAACCCCTATATCTAAAGAACTTTTGGTCCAACTCCTAGACTCACTGAAATGGGTTCTTCAAAGCCCTGCAGAGGGTAGCCCATAGGTGCTTGGGTTTTCTCATGACCCCAATTCACATAAAGAATCTATGCCCCACAGAGAGTAGGCCTCAAATTGGAGAAGTAGAGCAGTATTAATGGCAGGCCTATTTGATCACACCTGATTCACAGGAAGGGTTTCCAGGCCACCCTGAATTTAGGCAAATAAGGGGCAAATGAGCTTATTTTGGACACTGTCTTAGGCTGCGCCCCTCATGGAAACCTCCAGCAAGAAGTTATGATGAGAGTTTATATTGAAGAAGATGAGGGCCATGTGGGAGTGTTTTGGTTTAATTGTGGTCATTTGTGTGGTAGTTGGAAGAGATGACTGGGTCCACATGGGCTTGAACTCTGGAGTGATTCCCCTTAGAGACTGAGTTCTGGAAATGAACTCAGAGAAGTATTGACATGAATTGTGTTGGGATTTTAGGAGGCCACACATGAGAGTTGCCCTTGGAGACTGAGATCTAGGCCCAGGATAGCTTTCCAAAGAGCACTGGGAATCTCAGCCAGGATATCACATGACTTTATTCAGAAAGACGTGGCAGCCATTGTTGAGAGTCAAAACACACATGGACCTCAATTGTAGACCTCAATGGGCCTGGCTTAATGTGACCTTTTGGCCACTCTTTGGGAAGCCTTGCCTCTGAGAGTTCTCCTGAGCTTTAATTGAAATAATCTTCCTCACCATTTCATGGTTTCTGAATAAATTGAAAGCCACAGTGCCTCCAAATTCATCCTTGAAAATTGGCTATATAAATACCATGAATTTTTTAAATTCCCATGAACAGGTGGCACTGGAGAACCTTTGGATATCTGTTGCTGATCACGAGTGTACCAGACATTGCATTGATTGACTGGGTTTCATGAAAATGGTGAGAACAGAGATGCCAGAAAGTTGGAGCCTGCTGACTAGTGGGCCCAGAGCAGTGGTGGGCAGGTGTATGATAAAACATCTGTCTTGGGGACACGTGGTTCTGCCATTGGTTTCCGAATGATTTGTGACTGACATGGTGCAGCCAGCAGAACCTTACAAGTAAAGGGACCTTGTTATATGGAGAGGTTTCAGGGCAATGTTCAGAATCAGGTTGCTATGGACATGGGTGCAAGCTTTTTGGGATAGAAGCCTGGTTGGTGCATTCTCCTGCAGACCCTCATCCACTACACGTGAGAGTACTCCCTCTAGCACTGTGTCCCAGTTTTTCTCCTTGTATTACGTGAAGCCAATACCAAACTCCCAGTGCAGCAGTAAGAAACACCACGAAAAGTGGAGTATGACCAAATGGCTTCACAGATCACATGGTTAGACACTTAGACCCCAGTGTCCTCAGTTTACTAACAAAGGAAAAATTCAGAACTTCTGCCTCATGTTCAATAGCATATAAGGAACCATGTCATCCAGGTCACATAGATGCCGACCCAGGTTTGATGGTCTCAATACAAAGGAAGCTAAAGCTCCTGACAACAACAAATTTTTCAAGGGCCCAAACTCAGAGGCAGTTTCTCAACAACTCATTAGGCCACCAGAGTTCCATGTTTGTGGAGTGTTTACCCTGTACCTTACTTTTGGAAATTCCACTACCACCTCCAAGGTTGTGAACTCCTGAGCATTTTCTTTTCCAGATATATATTCACAGACTTTCAAACTCTTCTCCACTAATTGTGTATTACTTGTGGCGAAGGAAATATCAAGGCATTGTTTTGGAGGACAGTGGGAAGATTTTTGTCTAGCAAATATTTGCATACACATTAGATTCATTTTCCTATTTTCCATTAGAAATACTGAATCCCTGTCACTAACCCATACCCTACTAGACTCTGACTACTAATCTTAATATGATGTAGAAAAAGAAACCTAACAGAATAGAAATACAGGCCGTTCATAGGAGGCATGGTGTATACTAGGACTTGCCTTCTGCTTTATCAAGTGAATGTGTTATAAATCTAGTCAACTTTTTATTGTAATACTTCTCCATGAGTTTTTAAAGTTAACACATATGTACATTTCTGTCTCCCTTTCTCTGTACCCTATTCATCTCATGAAATTTATTATGCATATTTAGTATCCTACCTGGTATCACACGTACATTCTTGTGAGCTTGCTGTTTTAGGAAGATACAAATTGTGAGAAGAGATCACTCCCCCTAAATACTGATGGAACTGAAAATTCAACATATGCGTGAATTTCCTAGATGAACAGCATTATACATAAATCCATGCTCAGTACAAAGAATATTTTTGGATATGAGGATGATATATATTTCATGATGAATTTTGATTGGCATACATATTACTACATTTTAATGTCTGTGTTTGTATCTTTATATATATATATATATATATATATATATATATATATATATATATATATATATATATTTTTTTTTTCTCCAGATTATTCAAAATATGAAATATATGTGTCTTATTTTACACTCACTAATTTAACTCATGTTCCTATATGTGGATTTATAATCAAATTTTCACAAAATTATTCTCAGAAATATTCATCCACATGAAATACATATTTATTTCCCAGTACTGAAAACTAACTTCGGTGAAAGGTGCTTACAAATCCTAATATTTGTACAGTAACTGACCCAGTTTAACATCAATGCAAGTAAAATCCTATGGGACATGATGTGTATTTTGAAGTTCATTTTTATTCAACACTGGTACATTACTATTTCTTCAGTTTATGGACATTATAAGATAATACTTTTCATCCACAAGTTAACAAATCTGTACGCATTTGGTTCACTTGCAATTACTTCCTGCTTCAGAATATATGTATTCCTCCATGTTTCTTGACTGTACTTTTCATGAGATTATTTCCAAACACATTATTTTCGATTTCCATAATCATTTTTGAAGCAAAACTCCCACACTCTTCATGATAAACCATAATGCTAAAATTACCATTAGATGTATAACTGGTTAGAATGAACTTATGTATATCAATATAAGATTTCCTATATATTTTCAGATATCAATTCAATCCATTATTTAAAGTTTGATAAAGTTATATTATTTATTTACAGTACGGTCTATTAAGGCATCATCTTTATAATCATAGGCACAGGGTACACGTACTTGTGTCCCCAATACTAATTTATAAGTCTTAAAATGTTGCTTTCAGAAATGTTTGAAGAAATACTGTAGTCACCTGATATACATTTACATTTCATCACAGTAATATTCCTGACAAAAAATGCAACGGACGCCCTTATGATTGTACCAAAGCCTAAATTTAATGTGAGCATGTATTACTAACAACATCCATGTCCTGATTAACTAATGATCTCAAATATCATTCCTATTGGTGACTACATATTTGTTTCTTCCTAAGATTATATATTCAAACTCAACCCTGTTAAAAACGTCTTATCCTATTACTCACTTTGTACTTTCCCTGATTTCCTAATGTCTCTATTGATATCTGCTTTCCTACACATTTTCCCCAGTTCATCACTGTGACTGACTCTTCACATATGCTGACATTTGCATTCACTCTCTAACCAAAACCCTATATCTAAATAACTTTTGGAACTATCCCTTTTTGTCTGGAGGATCTCTTCCTCATTCAGTCATCCAAGGTACAAGGTCCTATGCCATTGTATAACGATTTATTTGAGACAACTTTGCGGAAATAATTCAAAGCTAAGTATCCCAATCAAGGGCCCAGTGTTCATCTGGGTTTCAAATCTTTCCTAGATTTCTGTATTCATACTTATATTACACCTATATATGCTTGTAAATATCGGAGGTCCCCAATACCATTATTCATCTCGCAGAATGATTCCTAACCCAAATTGAACATGTTATTAACCCTAACCATGCACTGTTCCCTCAATTTAACTTTACAAAGACCAGGGACAGAGTTGGTGTTATAATACAGGTAGGTAGGGGATCTTCCACCTGTTGAGAACCTCAAGTTCCATGCAGAAATAAACCCTGAAGAAGATGTAGGCAGCTATGAAGGACCTGAGAGAGTAACAGTAATCTTCCTTGGTAAAATACCTGGTCAGGATGAAGCGATGTGTCTGAATAAGCCTCTCTTTTCTTAAAGTAGAGAAGATGGACCAAACCAGGTCTGTGTGGAGAGCTGTTAACATGTGCCTATGGTTGATATACCATTCTATCTTGTGAATGTGACACAGGAAGTAGGGGAAGCCTCTCTCTCGTGGGACCCTTGGAAGCAAATGTTAGGATAAAGTGGTTACCAAGGTAGTGACCTCATTCAGTTCCTGAAGGAAGTGACCTACCTCACTTCCTTGGTGATGGAACTCTCTGAACTTGGGATCCAGGAAGCCAGGCACTCAGAGCCAGTCCCAGTCCCAGTCCCAGTGGGTTCACTTGTTTGGATTTACCAAGGACAGAGTCAGTCTTTTTGGTACATACTGATGTGTGGATGGCTAAATGCCAGGAAAGCTCTGAAGAGGGGCCTTTCCTGAGAAAGCAGGTAGTGACTCACTGATTGATGCTGAAAACTTTACAGAGTTGGTAAAGGAGACCTGATCTGAGACAGGACAGTCCATTTCGAGGGAGCAGAGTAAGGCCCATCAGTCTGAGGACACTCTGGATAGTCACAGACCTACTTGGGGGAAGGAGGTGCCTTTGTGGGTGTGGGTGTGAATTTGTGTTTTTTTATCATGTTCTGAGAATAGGTAGGAAAGGCAGTATGTTTGGTTTGGAGTGGACTGTTTTTAGTAAGTCATTTGACAAGGCGAGTGTTTTTAGGTCTGTGTATCCCACTCTTTTCGTGGTTGTAGACAACACCTACTTCTTTCCTTAGTTCCTGTTTTCTTCCTGAATTCTGGCCACTCTCCAGAATAAGCTCATGTTTTTTTGTCCAAGATATGGACCTCCGTCGAGTTCTGTGACATGGCCATGTACTGGATAGATGAAGGGAATTGGGAGCACCTCTGAAAACTCGGATATCAGTGTGACCAGTAAAGTCTCAGTAGAGAAACCCTGCTTTGTGCCTTTTGCTTACCTACTGTTCTGTTGTCCTGAATGTCAGGAAGGTCTTTTCCTCAGGCCACCAGTTTGTGAAGCCTGAAGAAAAGTGCTTTCAATTGGAAATGAATGAGCATCACCTGTGGCTCTTTGCTTAATTGCTTTGGAAAGGGATGTGTCTGAATCATCCTTTCGGCTCTGAGAGAGGCTGTGGCTTTGATTATCAGCACCTGATGGATCTAAAGAAAGATCCCATGTGTGCATCCAAAACCAAAATGGCAAAAAGATCAGTCATTGTGGATGAAGTCTCTTGCTTCCTCTGTTAGGTTCCTGACCTCCATTAAGTAAGTATAGGGATCCTTTGAGACAAATGAGTTCTTCAAAGCCCTGCAGCAGTGCTTGGGTTCTCACATGACTCCAAATCACATAAAGAATCTATACCTCACAGTCAGTAGGCTTCAAAATGAAGAAACAGAGCAGTATTACTGGCAGGCCTATTTGATCAATCCTGGTTTACAGGAAGGGTGTCCAGGAAACCCTGACTTTAGGAAAATGAGGGGCAAGAGAACTTATTTTGGACACTGTCTTGGGCTGCGCCCCTTATGGAAACCTCCAGCCAGAGGTTATGATGAATGTCTACATGGAAGAATATGAGGGCCATGTGGGAGTATTTTGGTTTTAATTGAACATATTGTTAACCCTATCCATACACTGTTCCCTCAATCTAAGTGTTCAGAAAAGCAGGGAAAGATTTGGTCTTACAATACAGGAATGCAGGGGATCTTCCACCTGCTGAAAACTTCAAAGTTCCATGGAGAAATGAACCCTGGAGAAGATGTAGGCAGCTATGAAGGATCTGAGAGAGCAAAAGGCATCTTCCATGGCAAACAGCCTGGTCAGGATGAAGGGTTGTGTCTGAATCAGATTCTCTCTTCTTAATGTAGAGGAGAGGCCTGTGTGGAGAGCTGTTCAGAGGTGACTATTGTTTCTTTACCATTCTAACTTGTGAAAGTGTCACAGGAAGTAGGGACATCCTCCATGTTATGAGACCTTAGGAAGCAAATGTTAGGACAAGTTGGTTGCCAAGGCAGTGACCTCACTCAGTTACTAAAGGAAGTGACCTCACCTCACATCCTTGTTGATGGAACTCTCCAAATTTGGGTTCCAGGAATCTAGGCACCCAGGCCCAGTCCCAGCACCAGTTCCAGTGTTCTCACTTGTTTGGATTTTCCAAGGACAGAGTCAGTCTTTTGTGGTACCTACTTATGTGAGAATGGCCAAATTCCAGAAAAATTCTGAAGAGGGGCCCTTCCGGAGAAAACAGATAGAGGCTCACTGCTGGCTCCTGACAACTTCACAGAGTTGACCAAGGAGTCCAGATCTGAGACAGGACAGACCATTTCTGGGGAACATAGTATGGCCCTCCAGTCAGAGGACACTCTGGATAGTTCCAGACCCACTTGGGGGAAGGAGGTGCCTTTGTGGTTGTGGGTGTGGGTTTGTGGTTTTTTCTTTTGTTCTGAGAATAGTTAGGAAAGGGGGTGTGTTTGGTTTGGAGTGGACTGTTTCTAGTTAGTCCTTTGACAAGGCGAGTGTTTTTAGGTCTGTGTATCCCACTGTTTTCGTGGTTGTAGACATTAGAAAAGATAATGCCTCAATGGGTGTATCCTCTCAAGGAGAAAACTTCCCAGCATTCATCCGGCACAATTTATGAATGGAGTGTGGCTTGCCTTATCAATGGGCAACACCAACTATCTTCCTACGTTCCTGTTTTCTTCCTGAATTCTGGCCACTCTCCAGAATAGGCTCATGATTTTGTGTCAAATATATGTACCACTTCCAAGCTCTGTGACATGGCCATGTACTGGTAGCTGAAGGGAATGGCAAGCATCTCAGAAAACTCAGATATCAGTGTAGCCAGTAAAGTCTCAGTGGAGAAACCCTGCTTTGGGCCTTTTGATTACCTATTGTTATGTTGCCCTGAATATCAGGAAAGTCTTTGTCTCAGGCCACCCCTTTGTGAAGCCTGAAGAAAACAGTTTTCACATGGAAATGAATGGGCATTACCTTTGAGTTTACAATAAAACCTTCACAGATTTGGCTCTCATTAAGTTAAAAATACTTTTAGATTGTATCTCAGTGTAAAAAGTAACATGGAACTGTACATATCTTATTGATAACAAGTCCAATTATAGAACACAAATGATATACATAAATCTCCAACACTCCAACATGTTTTTCTTTTAAGCCTAGAATTACCATACAACCTTAGAACACCAGCTTGATACAATGGTCTTTGCAAGCTTCTACCTTACAGACTTGTATACCTGGAAGATATGAACACATTAACACCACAATTACATTGATGTTTTTGTATTAAACAAGTTTAGATTTTAAAGAAATAACATGGCACAATTTTATAAAAACAGTACTTGTTTTACCAGCTGTTTAATTTTTTAAGATTACTTGCTCAAAACTTACACATATAACCAAGTTACACACACCTTTTTTTATTATTTACTTAAACCCTTTTAATTACTTAATCATATAGACTCTCTTATCCAGAAACACGTTTTTCCTCTATTATATCTATATCTAGAACCTTTTAGTTTCTCTTTTCCATCTACTAACCTCTTTCTGTTCACATTTCAATACAATGCTTTTCAATTTCTGAATTTAAGCAGATTATTTTATAGACATCTACATTTTATTAGGGCCTTTTTGAAAACCTAGAAAACTTATTGGCCTAATTTTAAAGACATCTTTATTTTTATCTGTTTACCCAATTTGAATTAAAACATATGAATCACGTGAATCAAAGACATTTGGATACATTTTTAAATTTTTCATGAGTGCTCCTCATCTGTCAATTGTCATATCCCTGCATGATATATGGACATACACACATACAGACATACCAACATACAACACGTAACACAAATGTAACACATAACACAATAGTAAAGGCCTTGTAGCTTTTTTCAGGTGAAATCTCCATTGCAATGCTGAAAACTCCAGAGTCGATCAAAAATAGAACTGATCAGAAAACATTAACCCATCAGCAGAATCAAGATCATGAGCTCAAAAAAAAATTACAGAATCTAAGAAAAGCAAGAGTCCTAAAAATGATGACTGGCCAGTAATTAGTAAATACCATATTATATACTTTTTTGGTTAGGTCTAGTTTGAGTTCAGGTAAAAAGACACATTTACTCTTTTTATCTGTCTCCTGCTGAGTGCTGCAGGCTTCTTTTATTTGCATATCAAAGTAAGTCCTGGCTGAGGTCTGGAAAACTGGAAAGACTGGAATTCTGAGAAGAAACCTCACGCCTAAGGCATTTATCTATAAGTCATAATTTCCAGGTTTGGATGTTGAAAATTTTGATGCAAGTTTAAGATGTAATTCTCAAAATTTTATTTCTTTAGATTTTTCTACACTAGAAAAACTTGCTCACACAAAACTGAAAATAGGATCATTTTTTGATAATATTAATGCCACCATCAGAAGAAGTTTCTATAGGATCATTAAGCCCCTTTCTTTGTTATGAAGTTTCTAATAGTATTAAGTTAAATTAAATTGGCTGAAAAATTTTTAAAAAGAACCACATGCTACCATGTGTATCCGAAATTAAGCTTTAAAAATTTCCAAGACTGTTGCTAATTAATGTCATTTCAATAAGCCAGACCAACGTTTTAATTTAGTACCATTTTTTAAAATCTTACACACTGATGGGAATAGATACCATATCATAATTTATTATCTCTTCCCAAGTTAATGCACTGATATATCTAGTGAAATTTTTTCAGGCTGTCTAGTTCAAAATTAGAACTCTTTATTTTTTTTTTTACCCTAAGTATTTAAGTTTCCTAGCATGAACTACCTGAAATCAAACTAAACAATTGTTTAAACCCAACTTTTAACTGTAAGATAGTGCAATGCTTTAGAAACCCATTTAGATACCAGATGGTTAAAATAAAAAAATCATTTCTAGATACACATTCACCCTAGATCATCCCCAAAAAACAATCTATAATATCAACATATTAATGCATTAATTGTCCCTTTTGTTAAGTAAACAGAGGTGGAGAAATCCTTAAAGTGCACGTAAGGAATAAGGGAGTTCCCCACAGCAAAATGGATCTGGCAGCTGCTGGGAGTCCCTTAGCCTCACCATTTACTTACAGGATTAGTTCCTCTGGTTTGCTTTGACCCCAGGCACCAGGCATATTCTATGTCTCCCAACTTTGCAGTAGTCAGCTCCCAAAAATTTCATTCTCTGCTTCAGTTGTTTTGAGTGCTAGGCTTCCCCAAGAGGGCAGAGTGGGGTTTATTTAAAGTCCCCTCTGGGGTGTCAAAATTTATGACTGAAGGCTTGGTTCCCATCCCAAAGCCAATTAATGCCAATTTAATAATGAGAACAGGGTTTTGAGAAAAGTTTAAGCGAGATATCAAAGTTCTTAGACCCCAGACATTTCCCTCTGCAGTGGGCATGCTCAATCCAACTACGGGAAGAAAAGAAATCACTGCTTCCGTAATGTTGCTTAACAAAGGGGAGTAAAGTTTATCAAAGTTCTTTAAAGCACAGCTAAGAGAGGTGAAAAGGTGAGAACAGAAAAACTGGCGGTTCTATTGACTTTTGGTCCCTCACAGGAGAAGCATTAGTTTAAAATTTAGCTAAAGTAACTTCCACATATGTAATGCAGGTTGGAACTCGGGACTCTGCATCGGACCAAACAATGCCATCACATTTAACAGAAACACAGATAAAATGACACACAAAGACCATCATGCAGCTCCCGTTTGTTCACAACCCCAAGATCTACAATCTTGTGACTCAGAGAGAATGGAGGGAAGAGGGGGAGGAGTAGAAGGTTTGAGTGATAGGATCCTGGGTGAAGGGGTCGGATTGGAGGCAGGGACCAGGAATGGCTTCAAGGAAAGAGGCATGGAATGGCTTTGTCCCATAATGAGAGTTTCTCAAACAGAGACAAGGACAATACAAACGTGACACAAACATGTACACACAGTTAACATTTAACACGAGTTCAGAAGTAAAGATTAGAACCTAGTAACTGTCAAAACCTGATTGGTTAGACCACAAAGACAGACAGTGAATTCAACCTGAGAGAAAAAAGTAGTCAGCAATATATGATGGGTTGCCAGCAGAGTCACCTAATGTGGGCTCATTCATCCCTCCTCACCTAATGAGAGCACATCCGTCACTCCCCGAGTCCTCCAAGGCATCCCTTGCAAGGACATGGCCTGTGGCTTTAGGACACGTTTGTCCACCACTGACAGGGGGAACTTACATTCTCCGCTGGAAGCCACTCTGCCAACCCAAACCAAAAACGGAAAAATGGAACCTGAACAAAAAGCTCTGAGTTATCACAAGGAAAAATGAAAAGAAGCGCCTTACTTACCTCCAGAGGGGTCTGTTGGTGTGTCCTTGTCCTATGCTGCATGATTCCCGGCCAACGCACCAAATGTAAGGGTCCGGTGAATGTCGGAGGAAGAGACCACCAAGAGAACGCGGCTCATGCAACAGAAAAAGGCGTTCATTGAGGATCCAATCCAGCATGCTGGGGCTACGTGCTCACTCAAGAAGGGAGAGCAGCCCAGAGCCCCGAGCAGGGGTTGAGCAGTGCTTAAGTACACTTTTTG
Source organism: Callospermophilus lateralis (assembly GCF_048772815.1). Lineage (NCBI taxonomy): Eukaryota > Metazoa > Chordata > Mammalia > Rodentia > Sciuridae > Callospermophilus > Callospermophilus lateralis. The sequence continues at coordinate 739,302 of NW_027516139.1, forward strand.
GGGAGGGCGGGACTTTACATATATCACATTCTCCTTTAAGAAATCAACATACACCGCAGAAAAATCAAACAACAATTCCTAAACATGATTAGTTCATTCATTGGCAGGAACAGGTCAGGCGGGAGTGATAGGTGAGTTCTAAAGCGAGGTACACATTCAAACAGATTGGTTTAGGCCTTGCGATGCCTATGTGCCAGGCCACACAGGGTCCTAGGTTATTAAACAACCAGGCGGTCAGGGGGAATATTTACTGGGCAGTCCGGAATTGTACTACAAGCTACAGGAATTTCAGGTTTTGCATGTAGCATAGGAACTTAACAATACCTGGTCCTTTACATTTTAACTCAGGCCTTGCAGCTTAGAAACTTTACAAAACCCGGTCTTTTACACTTCAACTTTTACACTTTAATTTCAATTTATTTTACCCTTTCAGATCACTCCTGGTGCACAAGAAGGGTGTCCAAGCCACCCTGAATTTAGGCAAATGAGTGGCAAGGGAGCTTATTTGGGACACTGTCTTGGGCTGTGCCCCTCATGGAAACCTCCAGCCAGATGTTATGATGAGTGCCTTTATAGAAGAAGAGGAGGGCCATGTGAGAGTGTTTTGGTATTAATTGTGGTCATTTGTGTGACGGTTGGAAGAGATGACTGGGTCCACCTGGGCTTGAATTCTTGTGTGATTCCCCTTAGAGACTGACTTCTGGAACTGAACTCAAAGAAGTATTGCCATGAATTGTGGTGATATTTTAAGAGGTCAAGCATGAGAGTCGCCCTTGGAAACTAAGATCAAGGCCGAGGGTGGCTTTCCACAGAGCACTGGGAATTTCAGCAAAGATATCCCATGATTTTATTCTTAAAGACTTGGTAGCCATAGTTGAGAGTCAAAACACACATGGACCTCACATTGTAGACCTCAATGGGCCTGGCTATATCTAACCTTTTGGCCACTCTTTGGGAAGCCTTGCCTATGAGAGTTCTCCAGAGTTTCATTGAAATGAGCTTCCTCAACATTTAATGGTTCTTGAAACCCACAGTGCATACAAACACAATAGAAATACAAGCAGTTCAGAAGAGGCATGGTGTATAGTTGGACTTGCCTTTTGCATTATGTAGGGTAGGTGTTATAAATCTAGTTAATTTTTAATTGAAATAGTTCTCCTTGTGTTTTTAAAGTTAATAAATATGTGAATTCCTGTATCCTTTTCTCTGTAGCCTATTCATCACATGTATTTTTATATAAACATATTGAATCCTACCTGGTATCACATATACATTCTTGTGAGGTGGCTGACATGGCAGATACAAATTATGACAAGAGATCACTCCTCCTAAACGCTATTGGATCATAAAATTCAGCCTAAGGGTAACCTTTCTAGTTGAACAACATTATTCATAAATCCATGTTCAGTAAAATTAATATTTTAGAACAGTGATGCCAGTATGTTGGAGCCTGTTCATTAGTGGGCCTAGAGCAGTGGTGTGAAGGTGTGTGATAAAACATGTGTGTTGGGGCATGTGGATCTGCCATTGGCTTCCAATTGCCTTGTGACTGACAGGGTACAGCCAGCAGACCCTTATATGTAAAGGCATCTTGTTATATGGATAGGTTTCTGGGCAATGTTCAGAATCAGGTTGCTATGGACAAAGGGGCAACCTATGTGGGACAGAATCCTGGTTGGTGCATTCTCATGCAGACTGTGTCCCTCCACACGTGACAGAACTCCCTCCAGCACTGTGTCCCAGTTGAACTCCTTGTATTTCATGAAGCAAATACCAAACTCCCAGTGCACCAAGGAGTAACACCACGAAAATTGGAGCATGACCAAATGGCTTCACAGTCAACCCGGGGAGACACTTACACCCCAGTGGCCATAGTTTAACTACAAAAAGAGTATTCAGCACTGCTGCCTCATTTTCATTGGAAAATTAGAAACAATGTCCTTCAGGTCACATATTTGCACACCCAGATTTGATGGTCACACAACAAAGGAAGCTAAAGCTCCTGACAACAACATGTATTTTAAGAGCCCAACCTCAGAGAGTTTCTCAAGAAGTCTTTACACAAGCAGAGCTCAATGTTTGTGGAGTGTTTACCCTGTCCCTTACTTTTGGAAACTCCTCTACCACCTACAAGTTTGTGAACTCCTGAGCATTTTTTATTCCTGATATGTATTTACAGATTTTCTAACTTTTCTCCTCTAATTGTATCTTACTTGGAACTAAGGTAATGTCAAGGCAATCTTCTGGATGAGAGTGTGAACATTTTTGTGTAGCACATATTTGCATACCAATTAGAGTCATTTTCCATATTTCCATTTGAAATACTGAATCCTTGACACTAACGCATACCCTAATAGACTCTGACTACTACTCCTAATATGATGGAGAAAAATAACACAAACAGAATAGGAATACAAGCAGTTCAGAGGAATCATAGTGTATAGTTGGACTTGTTTTTTGCATGATTAATTGTAGGTGTTATAAATCTAGTCAATTTTTAATTGAAATAGTTCTCCATGTGTTTTTAATGTTAACAAATATGTGAATACCTGTCTCCCTTTCTCTGTAGCCTATTCAGCACATGTATTTTTAAATGCACATATAGAACACTACCTGGTATCACACCTACATTTTGTGAGGTGGCTAATTTGGCAAATACAATTTGTGAGAAGTGATCACTCCTGTTAAACTCTGTTGGAACTGAAAATTTAACCTAGGGGTGTGTTTCCTAGAAGAACAACATTATACATAAATACATGTTCTAAAAGAAATAATTTTGCATCTGTGGAGGATATATATTTCATGATAAATTTGATTGCTAATTTATTGTCTGTGTGTGTTTTTTTGTATATATATATATATATATATATATATATATATATATATATATATATATATATATATATAAATATACATACACTCTCCAGATTTTTCAAAATATGAAATATATGTGTCTTATATACACTCCCTAAATTCATTCATGTTCATGTATATGGATTTATAATCAACTTTTCACAGGATCATTCTCAGAAATATTCATCCACCTGAAATACATATTGTTTCCAGTACTGAAAACTAACTTCAGTTAATGTTGCATACAAATACTAATAATTCTACAGTAACTGACCCAGTTTAACATCAATGCAAGTACATTCCTATGTGACATGATGTGTATTTTGAAATTCATTTTAATTCAACACTGGTACATTACTATTTCTTCAATTTATGCACATCATAGGATATATATTTCATCCACAAGTTAGCAAACTTATAGGCATTTGTTTCACTTTCAATCACTTCCTGCTTCAGAACACATGGATTCTTCCAGGTTTCTTGACTGGTCTTATAATGAGACTTCTTTCGAAATATATTATTTTTGATTTTTTTTATCACTTTTTAAGCAAAACTGACACTCACTTCATGATAAACCATAACTATAATATCACCACTAGATGTATAACTGGTTGGAATGAATGATTTTATAACAATAAAGTATTTTTTATATATTCTCTTATATCAGTTTATTCCATTATTTAAAGTGCAACCAGTTATTTTATTTATTCACTATATTGTCTATTCATGCATTATCTCTATATTCATAGACACAGGGTACACCTCTTAGTACCCCCAATACTAATTTATTAGTCTTCTAAATATTGCTCCCAGAAATGGTGGAAGAAATACTCATGTCACCTGATCTACATATGCATGTTATCATAGTAATATTCTGGACACAAAATGCAAAAGTCACACGTATGATTGTACCAAATCCTAAATGGAAACTGAACATGGATTACTAAAAACATCCATATCCAGGTTGCCTAATGCTCTCAAATGTCAATCCTATTGGTGACCACATTTTTGTTTCTTCCTAAGATTATATATTCAACCTCAAAACTATTGGAAATGTCTAGTTTTTTCACTCACTTTATACTTTGCCTGATTTCCTAATGTCTCTATTGATATCTACTTTCCTACATATTTTTTCCAGTTCAACATTGTGACTGACCCTTCACATGTGCTGACATTGACATTCACTCTCTAACCGAAACCCTATTGCTAATGAACTTTGGTCCAAATCCTATACTCTATCTTCTTCCGAAACATACTGACTATCTTCCTGATCCTATCGACTATCCCTTTTTGAGTGGATGTACTCTACTACATTCAATCATCTGAGGTACAAGGTCCTATGCCATTGTATATCGATTTTTCTGAAACATGTATGCAGAACATAATTCAAAGCTACGTGTCCCAATCTATTGCCAAATGCACTTCTGAGCTTCAAATCTTACCTAGATTTCTGTTTTCATACTTATATTTAACCACTATATTTCTATATATTGCAGGTTCCCAATAACCTTATTCATCCCGCAGAATGATTCCTAACACAAATCGAACGTGTTATTAACCCTAACCATACACTGTTGCCTCAATCTAACATTACAAAAGAGCAGGGACAGGGCTATTCTTTCAATTAGGGATGTAGGTTATCTTCCAACTGCTGAGAACCTCAAAGTTCGATGCAGAAATGATCCCTGGAGAAGATGTAGGCAGCTATGAAGGACCTGCATGAGCAAAAGCCATCTTCCATGGCAAACAACCTGGACAGGATGAAGGGATGTGTATGCATCAGATTCTCTCTTCTTAATGTAGAGAAGATGAACCTAACCAGGCCTGCGTGTAGAGCTGTTCCATGGTGTCTATTTTGATATACCATTCTAACTAGTCAAATTGTCACAGGAAGTAGGGGCACCCTCCAACTCATGGAACCATTGGAAGCAAGTCTTAGGACAAAGTTGTTGCCAAGGCAGTGACCTCATTCAGTTGCAAAGAAAGTGACATACCTCATTTCCTTCGTGATGGAACTCTTTGAAATTGGGATGCAAGAAGCCAGGCACCAAGAGCCAGTCCCAGTCCCAGTCCCAGTGGGCTCACTTGTTTGGATTTACCAAGTACAGAGTCAGGCCTTCTTGGTACCTACTGATGTGAGGATGGCCAAATGCCAGTAGAGCTCTGAAGAGGGGCCTTTCTTGAGACAGCAGGTTGTGGCTAACAGCAGGCTCCTCGCAGAATAACAGAGTTGGCCAAGGAGACAAGATCTGAGACCAGACAGGCCATTTTGAGTGGAACATAGTATGGCCCACCAGTCAGAGGACACTCCAGATAGTTAAAGACCTATTTTTGGGAAGGAGGTGCCTTTTTGGTTGTGGGTGTGAGTTTGCGGTTTTGTTTCATGTTCTGAGAATAGGTAGGAAAGGTGGTTGGTTTGGTTTGGAGTCGACTGTTTCTAGTAAGTCTATAGACAAGGCGAGTGTTTCTATGTCTGTGTAGCCACTGTGTCCGTGGTTTTAGACATTAGAAACGAGAATGCATCAATGGAGGTGTCCTGTCTAGTAGAAAGCTTCACAGCATTCATCCTGCACAATTGATTAATGGACTGTTGCTTGCCTTATGGATGGGAAACACCTACTAACTTCCTAAGTTGCTGTTTTCTTCCTGAATTCTGGCTACTCTCCAGAATAGTATCATGGTTTATTGTCCAAGATATGTACCACCTCCAAACTCTGTGACATGGCCATGTCCTTGATAGCTGAAGGGAATGGGAACATCTCAGAAAACTCAGATATCAGTGTGACCAGTAAAGTCTCAGTGGAGAAACCCTGCTTGGCTCCATTTGCTTATCTATGTTTCTGTTGCCTTGAATGTCAGGAAGGTCTTTGCCTCAGGCCACCCCTTTGTGAAGCGTGAAGAAACAGTTTTCAAATGGAAATGAATGGGCATCACCTGTGGCTCTTTGCTTAATTGCTCTGGAAAGGGATGTGTCTTAGTCAGACACTAGGCCCTGTTTGAGGCTGTGGCTAAGATTCTCAGCTCCTGATAGATCTAAAGAAGATCCCATGTGTGCATCCAAAACCAAAATGGCAAAAAATCTGTCATTATGGATGAAGTCTCTTGCCTTCTTCTGTTTGGTTCCTGACCTCCATCAAGTGAGAATAGGGATCCTTTTGATCAAATGAGTTCTTCAAAGTCCTGAAGAACTGCTTGGGTTGTCTCATGATGCCAAATCACATAAAGAATCTATACCTGACAGTAAGTAGGCCTCAAATTGGAGAAGCAGAGCAGTATTTATGGCAGGCCGAGAGCAGTTGTGTGCAGGTGTGTGACAATACATCTGTGGTGGGGTCATGTGGATCTTACATTGGCTTCCAAATGGCTTGTGACTGACATGGTGCAGCTAGCAGAACTTTGTATGTAAAGGCATCATGTTACATGGAGAGTTTTCAGGGCAATGTTCAGAATCAAGTTCCTATGGTAAAGGGGGCAAGCAATGGGGGATAGAAGCCTGGTTGGTGCATTCTCCTGCAGACCCTGACACACCATACGTTACAGGACTCCCTCCAGCATTGTGTCCCAGTTTAACTCCTTGTATGTCATGAACCAAATACAAAACACCCACTGCAGCAGCAAGAAACACCACGAAAAGTGGAGGATGACCAAATGATTTCAAAGTCCAGACGGGGAGACACTTATCCCCCATTGGCCACAGTTTAGTTACAAAGAGTGAATTCAGCACTGCTGCCTCATGTTCATTGGACAATAAGAATTCATGTCCTCCAGGTCACAAAAATGCAGACCCAAGTTTGATGGTCTCACTACAAAGGAAGCTAAAGCTTCTGAAAACAACATATATTTCAAGTACCCAACCTCATTGTCAGTATCTCCAGAAGTGTTTAGGCCAGCAGAGATCCATGTTTGTGGAGTTTTACCCTGTCCCTAAGGTTTGGAAACGTCTCTTGGACCTCAAAGGTTGTGAACTACTGAGCATTTTCCATTCTACGTATGTATTCACAGATTTTCTAACTCTTCTCCTCTAATTGTTTCTTACATGGGGCGTGGTTATTTCAAGCCATTGTTCTGAATGAAAGTGGGAATTTTTTGTGTGTAGCACGTATTTGCATACACATTGGATTCATTTTCCAATTTTCCATTCGAAATACTGAATCCCTGACACGAACCCATACCCTACTAGACTCTGACTACTAATTCTAATATCATGCAGAAAAGTAACACAAACAGAATTGAAATACAAGCAGTTCAGAGGAGGCATGGTGTATAATTGATCTTGCCTTTTGCATGATAAATGTCAGGTGTTATAAATCCAGTCTATTTTTAATTGAAATAGATCTCCATGTGTTTTTAAAGTTAACAAATATGTGAATTCCTGTCTCCCTTTGTCTGTAGCCTATTCAGCACATGTATTTTTATATGCACATATCAAATCCTACCTGGTGTCACACCTACATTCTTGTGAGGTGACTGACTTGGGAGATACAATTTGTGAGAAGACATCACTCCTCCTAAACGCTGTTGGAACTGATAATTCAAATAATGGGTGAGCTTCCTAGTAGAAAAACATTATACATAAATCCCTGTTAAGAAAATTGAATATTTTTGGATCTGTGATTGATGTATATTTCATAGTGAATTTAGATTTGCATATATGTTGCCACATTTTAATATCTGTATGTGTCTGTGTGTGTATACACACACACACACACACACACACACACACTCTCTCTCTCCAGATTTTTCAAAATATGAAATATATGTATCTTATTTACACTCCCTAAATTCATTTATGTTCAAGTATGTGGATTTATAATCAACTTTTCACAAGATTTTCTCAGAAATATTTATCCACCTGAAATACATATTTGTTTCCTAGTACTGAAAACTAACTTCAGTGAATGGTACATACAAATCCTGTTGATAGCCACAGCCAAGGGTCTCCAGTAAATACCATATGTACTACTGCACAACCTAAGGCAGGCATGGTCCCTAAGCCACATGCTCGTTGTTTAAACAGAGAGGGGGAGATGTTGAGAGCCACAGCCAAAGGGGCCCCAGGAAACCTCCAGCTGCCAGCAAACTTCCAGCTGCCGGCTGATGATTGGCTCCACAGCGGCCCCAGCAACATCTAGCTGATTGGCTCCTCTGCGGTGATGCTCATTGCAGATGCTCATTGAGCTGTTTCCCCGCCCTTTCAGACTGCCAGTGGATGATTGGCTGACAGAGGCCCCAGCAACATCTAGCTGATTGGCTCCTCTGTGGTGATGCTCAATGGGATGTTTCCCTGCCCTTTCAGACAACGGAGCTGCTCATTGGTGGACTTTTTTGGCTCCGCCCATGTACCCAGCCAATCGGCCTCAAAAGGAGGAGGCTTGTGGTTGAGGGAGAGGCTTGTGGGAAGACTGTGGTGGCAGTTGGGCTCTGAGGGTTTTTCCTGAGAAGCTGTTTTGTTTGGCTTGTGTGGTTCTAAAAATAAAGTTTGTTTCTTTTGACAATTGGCTCCTGAATTGTGCCCAGCCAGACTGATGATAATCATGTAAAATGTTGATTTTAAATCGCATACATGAACTTGAATGAATTTAGGGAGTGTATAATAAGACACATATATTTCATATTTTGGAAAAACTGGAAAATCTGGTATATATATATATATATATATATATATATATATATATATATATACACACACACACACACAACAATAAAATGTAGCAATATATATGCCAATCGAAATTTATCATGAAATATATATCATCCACATATCTAAAAATATTCATTTTACTGAACATGGATTTATGTATGATGTTGTTCACTAGGAAGCTCACCCATAGTTTGAATTTTCAGTTCCATCAGTATTTAGGGGAAGTGATCTATTCTCATAATTTGTATATTCCAAAGTTAGTGAGATCACAAGAATTTACGTGTGTTACCAGGTAGGAGTCTATATATGCATAAAAATATACATGTTCTAAAGAGGCTACAGAGAAAAGGAGACAGGAATTTACATATGTGTTAACTTTGAAAACTCATGGAGAAATATTACAATGAAAAGTTGACTAGATTTATAACACATATCCTTGATAAAGGAAAAGGAAAATCCAAGTATACACCATGCCTCCTACAAAAGGCCTGTATTTCTATTCTGTTAGGTTTCTTTTTCTCCATCATTTTAGGATAGTAGTCATAGTCTAGTAGGGTATGGGTTAGTGTCAGAAATTCAGTATTGCAAATGGAAAATAGGATAATGTATCCAATGTGTATGCAAATATGTGCTACACAATAATCTTCCCACTCTCACCTAGAACAATGCCTTGACATTACCTTTGCCCCAAGTGAGACACAATTAGAGAAGAAGAGTTAGAAAATCTGTGAATACATATCTGGAATGGAAAATTCTCAGGAGTTCTCAACCTGGGAGCAGGTAGAGGAGTTTCCAGAAGTAAGGGATTGGGTAAACACTCCACAACCATGGAGCTCTGCTGGAAAAAAGACTTCTGGAGAATCTGCCTCTGAGGTGTGGCACTTGAAATATATATTGTTGTCAGGAGCTTTGTCTTCATTTGTAGTGAAACCATCAAAGCTGGGTCTGAATCTATGTGACCTGGAGAACATGGTTTCTTATTTTCCAATGAACCTGAGGCAGCAGTGCTGAATTCTCTCTTTGTAGGTAAACAGAGGCCAGTGGGCCAAAGTGTCTAACCATGTGGACTGTGAAGCCATTTAGTCATCCTCCAATTTTCATGGTGTTTCTTGGTGCTGAACTGGGAGTTTGGTATTTGCTTCAAGAAATACAAGGAGTTCAACTGGGACACAGTGTTGGAGGGAGTTCTGTGACATGTGCTGGTTCAGAGTCTCCAGGAGAACGCACTAACCCGGCTTCTATCCCACATAGCTTGCCCCCTTGACCATAGCAACCTGATTCTGAACATTTCCCTGAAACCTCTCCATATAACAAGATGCCTTTGCATATAAGGGTCTGCTGGGTGCACCATGTTAGCTAAAAGCCATTTGGAAGTCAATGGCAGATCCACATGGCACCACCATAAATATTTTATCACACACCTGCACACCACAACTCTGGGCCAACTACTCCGCAGTCTCCATCTAACCGGCATCTCTGTTCTACACCACTTTCATTATACCCAATCAATCAAGGCACTGTCTGGTACACTAATGATCAGCAACAGGACATCAAAGGTTCTCCAGTGCCACCTCATCATGCGAATTTCAAAAATTTCATGGTATTTATCTAGCCATTTTACAAGGATGAAGTTGGAGGCATTGTGGGTTTCAATTCTTTCAGGAATCATTCAATGTTGAGGAAGCTCATTTCAATGAAAGTTCTGGAGAACTCTCACAGGCAAGGCTTTCCAAAGAGTGGCCAAATAGTCACATGAAGCCAGGCCAATTGAGGTCTACAATGTGAGGTCCATGTGTGTTTTGACTCTCAACTATGTCTGGCAAGTATTTCAAAATAACATCATATGATATTCTGTCTGAGATTCCCTGTGCTCTGTGGAAAGCCACCCCGGGCCTAGATCTCAGTTTCAAAGGGCGACTTTCATGGGTGGCCGCCTAAAATCCCAACACAAATCATGGCAATACTTCTCTGAGGTCAGTTCCAGAACTCAGTCTCTAAGAGGAATCACACCAGAGTTCAAGCCCTGGTGGACCCAGTCATCTTTTCCTACTGCCACATAAATGACCACAATGAAAACCAAAACACTCCCAAATGGCCCTCATCTTCTTCCATATAGACACTCATCATAACCTCTGGCTTGACGTTTCCTTGAGGGGCACAGCCCAAGACAGTGTCCAAAATAATCTCCCTTTCCTCTCATTTGCCTAAAGTCAGCGTGGCCTGGACACCCATTCTGTGAACCATGAGTGATCAAATAACCCTGACTTTAATACTGCTCTGCTTCTCCAATTTGAGGCCTACTGTCTGTGGAGTATAGATTCTTGATGTGAATTGGAGTAATGAAAAAACCCAATAACCCATTGGCTACACTCTGCAGGGTTTTGAAGAACTCATTTGACCCAATAAATCCCTATTCTCATTTTATGGAGGTCAGGAACCTTACAGAGGAAAGTGAGAGACTTCATCCTCAATGACTGCTTTTTGTGCCATTTTGGTTTTTGATGTGCCTTCTGGAATGTTACATATTTTTTTTTTTGGTTTTAGTGCCTTCTGGAATATTACATAATTTTTTTCTTTAGACATTATTGCCAGAGTTCCTATCTTCATCCCAGTGCAGGTGAAATCAAAGATAATACCAATCTACAGCTTCTGCAATAGCCATCCCTGTAATGCTTGCAGAACTTGCCTGGACACATTGTGAACTCACCTAAATGCATTGTGAACTATCTGTTGGTGCAGCGACTTGTGGTAGTGTTGGGGTATATTTGCTGATGATGTCATCGGTGGTACAATTTTTCCAAAAGGAGCCATCAATTGGCTTGGTGTATCTTCCTCCCTTCTGCGTGTCATGATCGTCCAGCTAAAATTTGGGGGGCCAACAGAGGTGAGGCAAAGAACCTCACCCACCCCCGCTGGTACAAAGACCTCTCCACAGGTGTGGCTCTATAGTGGACGGGTAGTCAGTGACGGGTAAGATCCAATTGCAATGGTACCAACTTAACGGGTAAAGACCATATGTACTATTGGACAACCTAAGGCAGGCACGGTCCCTAAGCCACATGCGTGTTGTTTAAACAGAGAGGCGAAGATGTTGAGAGCCACAGCCGAAGGGGCCCCAGCAAAATTCCTGCTGCCAGCAAACTTCCAGCTGCCGGCTGATGATTGGCTCACAGCGGCCCCAGCAACACCTAGCTGATTGGCTCCTCTGCGGTGATGCTCAATGGGCTGTTTCTCTGCCCTTTCAGACCACAAAACTGCTCATTGGGGGACTTTTTTTGACTCCGCCCACATGACCCAGCCAATCGCCCTCAAGAGCAGGAGTATTGTGGGAGGCGGAGAGAGGCTCCTGTGGGAGGGAGAGGTTTTGGGAAGCCAGTGGTGGCAGTTGGGGCTCTGAAGGTTTTTCCTGAGAGGCTGTTTTGTTTGGCATGTGTGGTTCTAAAAATAAAGTTAGTTTCTTTTGACAAGTGGCTGCTGATTGTGCCCAGCAAGACTGCGGCATTATCCTAATATTTCTACAATAACTGACCCAGTTTAACATCAATGCAAGTAGATTCCTGTGGGAGAGGACATGATGTGTATTTTGACGTTCATTTTTATGTAACAGTGGTACATTACTATTTCTTCAGTTTACGCACATCATAGTATATATATTTGATCCACAAGTTCACAAATTTATAGCATTTGTTTCACTTTCAATCACTTTCTGCTTCAAAACACATGTATTCCTCCAGGTTTCTTGACTGGTCTTTTCATGAGACTTCTTTCCAAACACATTATTTCCGATTTCCATAATCACTTTTGAAGCAAAACTCACACATTCTTCATGAAAAACCATAATGCTGATATAACCATTATATATATTACTGGTTGGAATGAAGGATTGTATATCAATGTAAGATTTTCTGTATATTTTCAGATATCAATTCAATCCATTATTTAAAGTTAGAACCAGTTATAATATTTCTTTACAGTATGGTCTATTCATGCATTATCTCTATAATTATAGACACAGTGTACACCATTTTTACCTCCAAAAATAATTGATACGTCTTCAAAATATTGCTCCCAGAAATGGTGGAAGAAATACTCATGTCACCTGATCTACATATACATTTTACCACAGTAATATTCTGCACACAGAAAGAAGAGGTCAAACTTATGTTTGTACCAAAGCCTAAATGAAAAGTGAGCATGGATTACGGAAAACATCCATGTCCATATTGCCTAATGCTCTCAAAAGTTCATCCTATTGGTGACTACATGTTTGTTTCTTCCTAAGATTATATATTCAAACTCAAGCCTGTTGAAAATGTATAATTCTATCACTCACTTTATACTTTGCCTGATATCCTAATGTCAATTGATATCTGCATTCCTACTTTTTTTCCCAGTTCATCCTTTTGACAGACTCTCCACATGTGCTGACAATTACATTCACTCTCTATCCGAAACCCTATTGCTAAAGATCTTTTCATCTAAATCTTATACTCACTCTTCTTTCAAAACCTACCAACAATCTTACTAATCCTACAAATTATTTCTTTTTGACTGGATGTTCTCTTCAACATTCAATCAACCAAGGTACAAGGAATTATGCCATTGTATATTGATTTATCTGAGACATCTGTGCAGAATATAATTCAAAGCTAAGAATCCCAGCCAAGGGTCCAATGCAATTCTGGGCTTCAAATATTACCTAGATGTCTGTTTTCATACTTATATTTCACTTATATTCTTATAAATATCACACGTTCCCAATACCATAATTCATCCCGCAGAATGATTCCTAACCCAAATGGAACATGTTATTAACCCTGACCATACACTGTTCTCTCAATCTATCTTTACTGAAGAGCAGGGACAGAGTTGGTCTTTCAATACAGAAATTAGGGGATCTTCCACTTGCTGAGAACCTCCAAGGTCATTAAAGAAATGATCCCTGGATTAAATGTAGGCAGCTATGAATGACGTCAGAGAGCAAAAGTCATCTTCCATGACAAACAACCTGGTTAGCATGAAGGGATGTGTCTGAATCAACATTTCTTTTCTTAATGTATAGAAGATGGACCAAACCAGGCCTATCTGGAGAGCTTTTTTTGGGTGCCTATGGTTGATATACCATGCAAACTTGTGAAAGTTTCACTGAAAGAAGGGGCAGCCTCCAACTCATTGGACTTTGGAAGCAACTGTTAGGACAAATTGGTTGACAAGGCAGTAACCTAATTCAGTTCCTGAAGGAAGTGACCTACGTCACTTCCTTGGTGAAGGAATTCTCTGAACTTGGGATCCATGAAGACAGGTACCCAGAGCCAGTCCCAGTCCCAGTCCCAGTGGGCTCACTTGTTCAGTTTTACCAAGGACAGGGTCAGTCTTTCTTGGTACCTACCTATGTGAGGATGGCCAAAGGCCAGAAGAGCTCTGAAGAGGGACCTTTTCTGAGAAAGCAGGTAGTGGCTCACCGCTGGCTCCTGACAACTTCACAAAGTTGGCCAAAGAGACCAGATCTGAGTCAGGACAGGACATTTCGGGAGAACATTTTATGGCCCACCAGTCAGAGGACACTCTGGATAGTCACAGACCTACTTGGGGGAAGGAGGTGCCTTTGTGGGAGTGGTTGTGGTTTTGTGGTTTTGTCACATGTTCTGAGAATAGGTAGGAAATGTGGTTTGTTTGGTTTGGATTGGACTGTTTCTAGTAAGTCGTTTGACATGTAAGTGTTTCTATGTCTGTGTATCCCACTGTGTCTGTGGTTGTAGACATTAGAAAAGAGAATGAATTAATGGATGTGTCCTGTCTAGTAGAAAGCTTCCCAGCATTCATCCTGCCCAATTGATTAATGGACTGCAGCTTACCTTCTGGATGGGCAAAACCTTCTATCTTCCTAAGATCCTGTTTTCTTCCTGAATTCTGGCCACTCTCCAGAATAGGCTCATGGTTTTGTGTCCAAGATATATACCACCTCCAAGCTCTGTGACATGGCCATGTACTTGATAGCTGAAGTGAATGTCAAGCATCTCAGAAAACTCAGATATCAGTGTGACCAGGAAAGTCTCAGTGGAGAAACCCTGCTTTGTGTCTTTTGCTTACCTGTTCTTCTGTTGCCCTAAATGTCAGGAAGGTCTTTGCCTCTGGCCACCCCTTTGTGAAGCCTGAAGAAAACAGTTTTCTAATGAAAATGAATGGGCATCACCTGTGGCTCTTTGCTTAATTGCTTTGTAAAAGGATGTGTCTGAATCAGCCTCTTGGTTCTGTGTGAGGTTGTGGCTTAGATTCTCAGCACCTGATGCATCAAAAGATAGATTCCATGTGTGCATTCAAAACAGAAATGGCAAATGAGTCTCTTGCCTTCCTCTATTAGATTCCTGACCTTCATCAAGTAAGAATCAGGATCCTTTAGTTCAAAAAAGTTCTTTGAACCCCTGCAGAGTGCTTGGGTTTTCTGATGACTCCAAATCACATAAAGAATCTATACCTGACAGTCAGTAGGCCTCAAATTGGAAAAGCATGACAGTATTAACGCCATGCCTATTTGATCAGTTCTGGTTCACAGGAAGGGTGTGTAGGCCACCCTGACTTTCGGCAAATGAGGGGAAAGGGAGCTTATTTTGGACAGTGTCTTGGTCTGCGCCCCTCATGGAAACTTCTAGCCAGAGGTTATGATTAGTGTCTATATGGAAGAACATGAGGGCCATGTGAGAGTGTTTTGGTTTTCATTGTTGTCATTTGTGTGGCGGTGGGAAAAGATGACTGCGTCCACCTGGGTTTCAACTCTTGTGGGATTCCCCTTGGAGACTGAGTTCTGAAACTGACCTTAGAGAAGTATTGCCATGAATTGTGTTGGAATTTTCGGAGGCCACGCATGAGAGTCACCCTTGGAAACTGAGATCTAGGCCCAGGGTGGCTTTCCACAGAGCACTGGGAATCTCAGCGAGGATATCACTTGATTATATTCTGAAAGACTTGGCAGCAATAGTTGAGAGTCAAAACACACATGGACCTCACATTGTAGACCTCAATGTGGCTGGCTTTATGTGACCTTGGGCCACTCTTTCAGAAGACTTGCCTGTGAGAGTTCTCTAGAGCTTCCATTGAAATGAGATTCCTCAATATTTAATGGTTCCTGAATGAATTGAAACCCACAGTAACTCCAACTTCATCCTTGAAAAATGGCTAGAAAATACCATGAAATTTTTGAAATTTCCATGACCAGCTGGCACTGGAAAACCATTTGATGTCCTGTTGCTTATCATGAGTATACAAGACACTGCCTGGTTTGACTGAGTTTCATGATAATGGTGTAGAAAAGATATGCCAGTAAGTTGGAGCCTGCTGAGTAGTAGGCCAAGAGCAGTAGAGTGTAGGTGTGTGAAAAACATCTGTGGTGGGGCCACGTGGATCTGCCATTGGCTTATAAATGGTTTGTGACTGACATGGTGCAGCTAGCAGACCTTTGGATGTAAAGGCATCTTGTTGTATGGAGAGGTTTCAGGGCAATGTTCAGATTCATGTTGCTATGGTCAAGGGGGCAACTATGTGTGATAGAAGCCTTCTTGGTACATTCTCCTGCCGATCCTGACCACCACACATGACAGAACTCCCTGCAGCACTGTATCACAGTTAAACTCCTTTATTTCATAAAGTAAATACCAAACTTTCAGTGCAGCATCAAATAACATGATTAAATGTGAAGGATGATCAAAGGGCTTCACAGTCCACATGGGGAGACACTTAGCCCCCAGTAGCCCCAGTTTGCCTACAAAGAGAGAATTCAGTACTGCTGCCTCGTGTTCATAGGAAAATAAAAAAAACATGTCGTCCAGGTCACATAGATGCAGACTCAGCTTTGATGGTCTCACTACAAAGGAAGCTAAAGCTCCTGACAACAACATATATTTCAAGTGCCCAACCTCAGAGGCATTTTCTCAAGAAGTCTTAAGGCCGACACAGCTCCATGTTTGTGGTATTTACCCTGTCCCTTACTTTTGGAAACTCCTCTACCACCTTCAAGGTTGTGAACTCCTGAGCATTTTCCATTCCAGATATTTATTATGAACTCAAACAACAACAAGTGCTGGCGAGGATGTGGAGAAAAGTGTACACTTGTACATTGCTGGTGGGACTGCAAATTGGTGCAGCCAAATTGGAAAGCAGTATGGAGATTTCTTGTAGAGGTGGGAATGGAACCACCATTTGACCCAGGTATTCCCCTTCTCAGTCTATTCCCTAAAGACCTAAAAAAAATGCTACAGGGACACTGCTACATTGATGTTCATAGCAGCACAATTTACAATAGCAAGACTGTGGAACCAACCTAGATGCACTTCCATAGATGAATGGATAAAAAATGAGGCATTTATACACAATGGAGTATTACTCTGCATTAAAAAATGACAAAATTTTTACAGAGAAATGGATGGCATTAGAGCAGATTATGCTAAGTGAAGCTAGCCAATCCCTAAAACCAAATGCCAAATGTCTTTTTGATATAAAGAGATTAACTAAGAACAGAGTAGGGACGAATAGAATGAGAAGAAAATTAACATTGAACAGGGATGAGAGGAGGAAGGGAAAGGGAGAGAGAAGGGAAATTGCATGGAAATAAAAGGAGACCCTCAGGGTTATACAAAATTACATACAAGAGGAGGTGAGGGAAAGGAAAAAATTATACAAGGGGGAGAAATGAATTACAGTAAAGAGGTAGAGAGAGAAGAGGAGAGGGGAGGTAAGGGGAGGGGGATAGTAGAGGTTAGGAAAGGCAGCAGAATACGACAGACACTAGTATGGCAATATGTAAATCAATGGATGTGTTACTGATGTGATTCTGCAATCTGTTTATGGGGTAAAAATGGGAGTTCATAACCCACTTGAATCACAGTGTGGAATATGATATATCAAGAACTATGTAATGTTTTGAACAAGCATAAATAAAAATTAAAAAAAAAGAAAACTAACTTTGGTGAATGGTGCAAAGAAATCCTAATATTTCTACAGTAACTGACACAGTTTAACATCAATGCGAGAAGATTCCTGTGGGACATGATGTGTATTTTGATGTTCATTTTTATTCAGCACTGGTACATTACTATTTCTTCAGTTTATTCACATCATATTATAATATTTCATCCACAAGTAAGGAAATTTATCGTCATTTTTTTCAATTTCAATCACTTCCTGCTTCAGAACTCATGAATTCCTCGGTGTTCCTTGACTGGCATTTTCATGAGACTTCTTTCCAAACACATTATTTTCGATTTCCATAATCACATTTGAAGCAAAACTCACACAAACTTCATGATAAATCGTACCCTAATATTAACATTAGGTGTATAAGTGGTTGTCATGAATGATTGTATATCAATATAAGATTTCTTATATATTTTCAGATATCAATTCAATCCATTATTTAAAGTGGAACAAGTTGTATTATTTATTGAAATTAAGGTCTATTCATGCATTATCTGTATATTCATAAAAACAGGGTACACCTCTTTTTACCCCTAATGCTAATTTATACGTTTTCAAAATACTGCTCCTAGAAATGGTGGAAGAAAAAATCATGTCATCTGATCTACATATACATTTTATCACAGTAATATTCTGGAAACAAAATGCAAAGGTCCCACTTAGGATTGTACCAAAGCCTAAATGTAAAGTGAACATGGATTACTAACAATATCCATGTCCATGTTGCCTAATGCTCTCAAATGTCAATCCTATTGGTGACCTACATATTTGTTTCTTCCTAAGATTAGATATTCAGTCTCAACCCTGTTGAAAATGTCTTATTCTATCACTCACTTTATACTTTGCCTGATTTCCTAATGTCTCTATTGATATCTGCTTTTCTACAAATTTTCCCCAGTTCATCATTGTGTCTGATTTCTTCATATGTGCTGACATTTATATTCACTCACTGCCCGAAAAAAATTGCTAAAGAACTTTTGTTACATATCCTATACTAACTCTACTTGCTAAACATAACGACTATCTTCTTTTTTTTTTTAATTTTTTTTATTGGTTGTTCAAAACATTACAAAGCTCATGGCATATCATCTTCCATACATTTGATTCAAATGGGTTATCAGCTCCCATTTTTACCCCAAATACAAGTTGCAGAATCACATCGGTTACACATCCACATTTTTACATAATACCATATTAATAACTGCGACTATCTTCTTAATCCTACCGTCAATCCCTTTTGACTGGATGTTCTCTTCAGCATTCAATCATCCAAGGTTCAAGTTCCTCTGCCATTGTATATCGATTTATTTGAGACATGTGTGCAGATAGTAATTCAAAGCTAAATATCCCAATCAATTGCCCAATGCCCTTCTGGGATTCAAATCTTACTTTAATTTCTGTTTTCATACATATGTTTAACCTCGATATTCTTATAAATATCACAGGTTCCCAATACCATTATTAATCCAGCAGAATGATTCCTAACCCAAATCGAACATGAAATTAACCCTAACCATACACATACATTCACTCAATCTAACTTTACAGAAGAGCAGAGACAGATTGTTCTTACAATACAGGAATGTAGGGGATGCTCTACCTGTTAAGAACCTCAAAGGTCCATGCAGAAATGATCCCTGGAGAAGATGTAGGCAGCAATGAAGGACCTGAGAGACAAAAAGTCATTTTCCATGGCAAACAACCTGGTCAGGATGAAGGGTTTTGTCTGAATCAGCCTCTATCTTCTTACTGTAGAGAAGATGGACCAAACCAGGCTTGTGTGGAGAGCTGTTCTCGGGTGCCTAAGGTTGATATACCATTCTAAGTTGTGAAAGTGCCAAAGGAAGTAGGGGCAGCCTCCATCTCATGGGACCCTTGGAAGCAACTGTTAGGACAAAGTGGTTGCCAAGGCAGTGACCTCATTCAGTTCTTAAAGGAAGTGACCTACCTCACTTCCTTGTTGATGGAACTTTCTGAACTTGGGACCAAGGAAACCAAGCACCAGAGCCAGTCCCAGTCCCAGTCCAAGTGGTCTCATTTGTTTGGAATCACCAAGGACAGAGTCAGTCTTCTTGGTACTGACTGATGTGAGGATGGCCAAATGCCAGGAAATATATGAACACGGGCCTTTCCTGACTAAGCAGGTAGTGGCTCACCGCTGGCTCCTGACTGCTTTACAGAGTTGTACAAGGAGACCAGATCTGAGACAGGACAGACCATTACCGGGGAACATAGTATGGCAAACCTGTCAGAGGACACTCCGGATAATCACAGCCCTACTTGGGGGAAGGAGGTGTCTTTTTGAGTGTGGGTGTGTGGTTTTGTCTCTGTTCTGAGAATAGGTAGGAAAGGAGGTTTCTTTGGTTTGCAGTTAACTGTTTCTAGTAAGTCGTTTTACGAGGTGAGTGTTTCTATGTCTGTGTATCCCACTGTGTCCGTGGTTGTATACATTAGAAAAGAGAATGCATCAATGCGTGTGTCCCCTCTAGTAGAAAGCTTCCCAGCATTCATCCTGCCCAATTAATGAATGGAGTGTGGTTTCCATATCGATAGGCAACACCTACTACCTTATTAAGTCCCTGTTTTCTTTCTGAATTCTTACAACTCTTCAGAATAGGCTCTTGGGTTTGTGTCCAAGATATGTACCACCTCCAATCTCTGTCACATGGCCATGTACTGGATATCTGAAGGGAATGGCCAGCATCTCAGAAAACTCAGATATCAGTGTGACCAGGAAAGTCTCAGTGGAGAAACCCTGCTTTGGGCCTTTTGCTAACCTATTGTTCTGTTGCCTTGAATCTCAGGATGTCTTTGCCTCTGGGCACCCCTTTGGGAAGCCTGAGGAAAACATTTTTCAAATGGAAATGAAGGGCATCACCTGTGTCTCTTTGCTTAATTGCTTTGGAAAAAGATGTGTCTGAATCATCCTCTTGGCCCTGTGTGAGGCTGTGGCTTAGATTCTCAGCACCTGATGGATTAAAGAAAGATCACATGTGTGCATCCAAAACCAAAATGGCAAATATTCACTCATTGTGAATGAATTCTTTTACCTTCCTCTGTTAGGATCCTGACTTCCATCAAGTGAGAATAGGAATCCTTTCTGCCAAATGAGTTCTTCAAATCTCTGCAGAGGGGCTTGGATTTTCTCATGACTCAAATTCACATAAAGAATCTAAACCACAGAGTCAGAAGGCCTCAAATTGAAAAAGCCAAGCAGTATTAATGGCAGGCCTATTTGATCATTCCTGGTTTACAGGAAGTGTGTCCAGGCCACCTTGATGTTAGACAAATGAGGGGAACAGGACCTTAATTTGGACACTGACTTGGGCTGTGGACCTCATTGAAAACTCCAGCCAGACGTTATAAGGAGTGTCTATATGGAAAAAGATGAGGACCATGTGGGAGTGTTTTGGTTTTAATTGTGGTCATTTGTGTGGCGGTTGGAAGAGATGACTGTTCCACTGGGCTTGAACTCTGGTGTGATTCCCCTTAGAGACTGAGTTCTTTAACTGACCTCAGAGAAGTATTGCCATGAATTGTGTTGGGATTTTAGGAGGCCACACATGAGAGTCGCCCTTGGAACCTGAGATCTAAGCCCAGGTTGGATTTCCACAGAACATTGGGAATTTCAGCCCGGATATAACATACAATTTTTCTTAAAGACTTGGCAGCCATATTTGAGTTTAAAACACACATGGACCTCATATTGTAGATCTCAATGGGCCTGGCTTCATGTGACATTTTGGCCACCCTTAGGGAAACCTTGCCTGTGAGAGTGCTCCAGAGCTTTCATTGAAATTAGCTTCTTCACCATTTAATGGTTCCTGAATTAATTGAATCCCTCAGAGCCTCAAACTTCATCCGTGAAAAATGGCTAGAAAATTACCATGAAATTTTTGATATTTTCATGATCAGCTGGCACTGGAAATACTTTGGATGTCCTGTTTCTGATCCTGAGTATACCAGACACTGCCTTGATTGACTTTGTTTCATGAAAATGGTGTAGAACAGATATGCCAGTAAGTTGGAGCCTGGTGAGTAGTGGGCCTAGAGCAGTGGTATGCAATTGTGTGATAAAACATCTGTGTTGCGGCCATGTGGATCAGCCATTGGCTTCCAAATGGCTTGTGACTGACATGGTGCAGCCAGCAGACCCATATATGTAAAGGGATCTTGTTATATGGAGAGGATTCACTGCAATGTTCAGAATCATGTTGCTATTCTCAAGGGGGCAATCTACATGGGATATAACCTTGGTTTGTGCATTCTCCTGAAGACCCTGACTCACCACACCTTAAAGAACTCCCTCCACCACTCTGTCCCATTTTAACTCCTTGTATTTTTTGAAGCAAATACCAAACTCCCAGTGCAGCAGCGAGAAACACCACGAAAAGTGGAGGATGACCAATTGGCTTCACAGTCCACACTGAAAGACACTTAGACCCCAGTGTCCATAGTTTACCTACAAAGAGAGAATTCAGCACTGCTGCCTCATGTTCATTGGATAATAAGAAACCATGTCCTCCAAGTAACATAGATGCAGACCCAGCTTTCATGGTTTCTCTACAAAGGAACTAAATCTCCTCAGAACATCAAATACTTCAAGTGCCCACTCTTAGAGGCAGTTTATCAAAAAGTATTTAGGCCAGCAGAGCTACATGTTTGTGGAATGTTTACCCTGTCCCTTACTTTTAGAATCTTCTCTACCACCTCCAAAGTTGTAAACTCCAGAGTATTTTCCATTCCAGATATATATTCACAGATTTTCTAACTCTTATCCTCTAATTGTGTCTTACTTGAGGAGAATGTAATGTCAAGGCATTGTTCTGGATGAAAGTGGGAAGATTTTTGTGTAGCACATATTTGCATACACATTGGATTCAATTTCCTATTTTCCATTAGAAATGCTGAATCCCTGAAATTAACATATACCCTATTAGACTCCGACTACTAATCCTAATATGATGGAGAAAAATAACACAAACATAATAGAAATACAAGCAGTTTAGATGAGGTATGTTTTATAGTTGGAGTTGCCTTTTGCATGGTATAGTGTAGCAGTTATAAATCTAGTCAATTATTTGTTGAAATAGTTCTCCATGCGTTTTTAAAGTTAACAAATAAGTGAATTCCTGTCCCCCTTTCTCTGTAGCCTATTCAGCACACGTATTTTTATATGCACATATAGAATCCTACCTGGTACCACACGTACATTCTTGTGAGGTGGCTGACTTGGCAGATACAAATTGGAAGAAGAGATCACTCCTCCTAAACGCTGCTTGAACTGGTAATTCAAATGTGAGTGAGCTTCCTAGTTGAACAACATTATACATAAATCCATGTTCAGTAAAATGAATATATTTGGATCTGTGGATGATATACATTTCATGGTGAATTTCGTTTGGCATATATATTGCAATTTTTAATGTCTGTCTCTGTGTGTGTATATAAATATATAGATAGATACACTCTCAGGAGTATTCAAAATATGAAATATGTGTCTTATTACACACTTCCTAAATTCATTCATATTTATGTTGTGGATTCATAATCAACTTTTCACAAGATTATTCTCAGAAATATTCATCCACCTGAAATACGTATTTGTTTCTTAGTACTGTTTCCACCCCAGATATGCATTCACGGATTTTCAAACTCTTCTACCCTAATTGTGTCTTACTTGAGGTGAAGGTAATGTAAAGGCATTGTTCTGGATGAGAGTGGGAAGATAATTGTGTAGCATATATTTTTATACACATTGGATTCATTTTCCTATATACCATTGAAAATACTGAATCCTGACAATAACCCATACCCTACTATACTCTGTCTACTAATCCAAATGATGGAGAAAAACAACCCAAACAGAATAGAAATACAAGCAGTTCAGAGGAGGCGTGGGGTATAGTTGGACTTGCGTTTTTCATGATAAATGGTAGGTGTTATAAATCTAGTCAATTTTTAATTGAAATAGTTCTCCATGTGTTGTTAAAGTTAACAAATATGTAAATGCCTGTCTGCCTTTCTCTGTAGCCTATTCAGCACATGTATTTTTATAAGCTTTATAGAATCCTACCTGGTATCACACGTTCATTTTTGTGAGGTGACTGACTTGGCAGATACAAGTTGTGAGAAGAGATCACTACTCTAAACGCTGTTGGAACTGAAAATTCAAACTATGGGTGAGCTTCCTAGTAGAACAACATTATACATAAATCCTTGTTCAGTAAAATAAATATTTTTGCATCTGTGGATGCTATATATTTTATGATGAACTTCGATTGGCGTATATATTCCTACATTTTAATGTCTGTGTGTGTGTTTTGTGTGTGTGTGTGTATATATATATATATATATATATATATATATATATATATATACACACACACATATATATGTATATACACATATATAATTATGAATATATATATATATATATATATATATATATATATATATATATATATATATACTGTCCTGATTTTTAAAATATGAAATGTATGTATCTTAAATACACTCCCTAAATTCATTCATGTTCAAAAATGTGGATTTATAATAAACTTTTCACAAAATTATTCTCAGAAATATTCATCCTCCTGAAATACACATTTGTTTCATAGTTCTGAAAACTAACTTCAGTAAATGGTGCTTACAAATCCTAATATTTGTACAGTAACTAACCCAGATTAACATCAATCAAGTAGATTCGTATGGGACATGATGTGTATTCTGACGTTTATTTTCATTCAACACTGGTACATTACTATTTCTTCAATTTTTACAAATCATAGGATATATATATTTCATCCACAAGTTCACAAATTTATACGCATTTGTTTCACAATCACTTTCTGCTTCATAAAACATGTATTCCTCCAGGTTTCTTGACTGGTCTTTTCATGAGACTTCTTTCCAAACACATTATTTTAGATTTCCATAATCACTTTTGAAGCAAAACTCACACACCCTTCATGATAAACCATAACCTTAATGTGGCCATTAGATATATAACTGGTTGGAATGAATGTTTGTATGTCAATATAAGATTTCTTGTATTTTTTCACATATAATTTCAATCCATTATTTAAAGTCGGAACCAGATATATTATTTATTCAAAGTATGGTCTATTCATGCATTATCTCTATATGCACAGACAAAGGGTACACCTCTTTTTACCCCCATTACTAATTTATACGTCGTGAATATGTTGCTGCCAGAAATGGTGGAAAAATAGTCATGTCACCTGATCTACATATACGTTTTATCACAGTAATATTCTGGACAAAAAAAGCAAAGGTCACACTTAAGATTGTAGCAAAGACTAAATGAAAAGTGAGCATGGATTACTAAACATCCATGTCCAGGTTGCCTAATGCTGTCAAATGTCAATCCTATTGGTCACTACACATTTGTTTCTTTCTAAGATTATATATTCAAACTCAACCCTGTTGAAAATATCTAATCCTATCACTCACTTTATACTTTGCCTGATTTTGTAATGTCTCTATTGATATCAGCTTTCCTAACTATTTTCCCCAGTTCATCATTGTGACTGTCTCTTCACTTGTGCTGACATTAACATTCACTGTCTACCAGAAACCCTATTGCTAAACAACATTTGGTCCAAATCCTATACTCACTCTTCTTTCTAAACCTACCGAGAATCTTCCGAATCCTACCAACTATCCCTTTTGACTGGAAGTTCTCTTCTACATTTAATCATCCATGGTACAAGGACCTAAGCCATTGTATATCGATTTACCTGACACATCAGTGCAGAACATAATTCAAAGCTACGTATCCCAATCAAGGGCCCAATGCCCTTTTGGGCTTCAAATCTTAGCTAGATTTCTGTTTTCATACTTATAATTCACCTATATATTCTTGTAAATATCGCAGTTTCCCAATACCATTATTCATCCCGCAAAAAGATTCCTAATCCAAATCGAACCTGTTAGTCAACCTAACCATACACTGTTCAGTCAATTTAACTTTACAGAAGAGCAGGGATAGAGTTGTTCTTACAATACAGGAATATAGGGGATCTTCCACATGCTGAGAAACTCAAAGGTCCATGCAGAAATGATTCCTGGAGAAGTTGTAAGCAGCTATGGAGGACCTAAGAGAGCAAAATTCATCCTCCATGGCAAACAACCTGGTCAGGATGAAGGGTTGTGTCTGAAACAGCTTCTCTCTTCTTAATGTAGAGAAGATGGACCAAACCAGGCCTGTGTGGAGAGCTGTTCCCAGGTGACAATGGTTGATATACCATTCTAACTTGTGAAAGTGTCACAGGAGGTAGGGGCAGCCACCATCTCATGGGACCCTTGAAAGCAATTGTTAGGACAAAGTGGTTGCCACGGCAGTAACCTCATTCAG